>NW_027362845.1:1565000-1735000 GCF_046119375.1 Phyllobates terribilis | reverse complement strand
TATCTTGAAATTGTGCTCTTTTTTCTGTACTTTCATAGAGAAGTCTGGAAAGATGGAGATCCTATTACCATCTATAGTGATGTCCTTAAGGTCTCTAGCCCTCTGCAGGATAAAGTCTCTATCTTTAAAATGCAGCAAACAGATAATCATAGGGAATGGGGTTGCTCCAGGTGGGGGGGGTCGAGTAGGGACCCTATGTGCCCTTTCAATTGTCAAGAACCAGGAGAGCACATCTTTTCCCAGGATCTTTGGCAGCCATGTTTCAAAATAAGTCACAGGATTTTTTCCCTCTGACTTCTCATGGATCCCCACCAAGCGAAGGTTGTTTCCATATGACCTATTTTCTAGGTCATCAACTTTATTTATCAGCAGAGAAATATTATGCACCGCCTTTCCAAGATCTCGAGTCAATGGCAGTTTATCCTCTGTATGGCTTACTCTTTCCTCCAGTTCCCCCACTCTCTCATTAACTTCATGCAGATCTTGCTTAATACAGGATATGCCCGTTTTCAAGTCCCCCATTTGTGTGCTTAACATGGTCAGAGTGGAGTTACCTGCCTTTTACAGCAGTTAGTATGTTCCCAATTGTGGGCTTCACCATCAATGAGTTGACACCTGCAGAACTTGCCTCCACAATTCCCTCCGTAGTAACAGCAATGAACGTCCAGACTGCATGTGGTAAGCGGCAGCCATCTTACTTGCGGCGTCTTCGAGCCCTAGGCCCCGTCTCGCCCTCCAAGCCCAGACCAAAACATTCCCCATCTTCAGCATCCAGGGAGATGGGAGTCGCAAGAAGGCAATTGGGAGCAGCCTCATAAATGAGACCTTAAATGAAGCCCCTATAGCCATCAACATGTCAAGGTCAAAGAGAAGTCTAATTTTTATCCAACCCACCATAAAGGGACACATCTAGAAACCTTTCAACAGATTATATTGAAAGATATCCGTGTTTTTCCCCACGTAAAAAAGAAAGATAATATGACGGTTCCAGAAAGACAAGCAATTTATATTCTTAGGAACAATAAAGAAATTATTATTAAAGGAGCCGATAAAGGTGGAAACCGTGGGTGTTACATTAAGGAAGGTATCCATCTACTTAATGATGTTGATTACTATGAAACAGGACAATTCTGTTAACATCTTCATAGAATATAAAAAATTTATAAAGGTAGAAATTGATGAAGGGATTTTGGATAAGAAGGAAAATAAGTTTTTGAATATCCATTACTATCGGACTCCATACTTCTATTTCCCATCCAAGATCCATAAATGCACTAAAAAAAAAACAGGTCGTCCTATTATATCGGGGATAATAACAGTGAACCTATTGCACTATGTAGATTTGTTCCTACAAATTAATGTGATCACTTTAGAATCCCATCTAAGGGACTCCACCTCCACCCATTTGATTTTTATCTTGAAAGAAATAGATCCCCAGAAGGAATTTATATTCTTTACTCTTTATGTTAGTTCCCTCTATTCAAATATAACACACAAGTTGGGAATGGAGGCAACTGAATATTACTTATCAAAGGATGAACTTGTACCAGAGAAACAAAAAAAGTTTACTCTAGATAGCATTTACTTCATACTATGTAACAATGTATTCGCATTTGAGGGGACTATATACATACAGGCAGACGAGGGGTTGCGCAATGGGGACGAGATTCACCCCAAGTTATGCCAATCTTTTCATGGGTACATTTGAAGCAGCAATTTTTATTTCGGAATTAAATAACAATCCCTGGGGTTTAACATTCTCGTCCACCATTTCAAGCACTAACATTCAGTTCCTAGATGTAATAATATATAGGAATGTGGAGGGAAAAATAGTTACATCAATGCATTTCAAGGCGGTCGATTTAAATAGCTACCTTGCATTTGACAGCAACCACCTTCCAGGTTGGTTACGCAACATCCCGTACGGCCAATACTGGAGAATTAGAAAGAACTGTAATGAGGACACAGAATTTATTAAAGAATCAAGAATCTTGAAAAAGAGATTCAAAGAGAAAGGTTATCCTGAAAAATGACTAAATGATGCGTTTAAAAAGGCTAAAATGTTATCACAGGATGGAATGAGCAAAAAAGCGGAGACCTGGCATAAAACTGTCGATAATGGTAATGGTGCTACTAATAAGAGAATAGATGGAGACTATAGCCTCATCACGACATATAGTCATTCACGAGGGGCTCTAAATAAAATGTTAAACAAATATTGGTTTATCCTGTCCAGTGACCCAGTCCTTGGTTAGTGTTTACCGGCTAAACCAAGAATTATATACAGGAGAAGCCAAAATTTGAAGAATTTAGTGGCACCAAGTTCTACAGCATTAGTAAAAAATGTCAAGAGAAAGGATCATATATTGGTTGGCTTTTACAGATGCGAGGCATCAAAATGCTTTTGCTGTAGCACCATAAAAAATGAAACAAAAACATTAATTTCTCATATCACAGGCGAGACCTTCCAGATAAAATGCAGAACCGACTGTCACTCTTCTTACGTTATATATCTGATAGGGTGCACATGTGGCCACAATACGTAGG
The DNA here is from genome assembly GCF_046119375.1 of Phyllobates terribilis. Taxonomy (NCBI): domain Eukaryota; kingdom Metazoa; phylum Chordata; class Amphibia; order Anura; family Dendrobatidae; genus Phyllobates; species Phyllobates terribilis. Next base: position 1,732,453 of record NW_027362845.1, on the reverse strand, counting down.
CCGTACTATACAGACCATGCATGCAAGATTAAACAAGTATCGCCAGAATATCAAAAATGGATTTTTATTGCATAGTTTGTCAAAGCACTTTCACGTAGAGCACCAAAGAGATCCGAAGCAGCTTCAGCTAACAATTATTGACTATATAGAGGATACGGTGCAGGATAGGTTAAAAAGTCTAATAGATAGAGAGAACTATTGGATTTTCAAATTGGGTACCTTATCACCTGAAGGCCTCAATCTAAGTTTGGAGAATATTATAAACTAGCCGTATGACAAATAGATATCATGATAGGTAAATTAATATTGGCACATGTATTGAACTATTTGAATATTTAATTTATTTCATTATTTATTTATTTTGTGTTCCTTATAAGGGGTTACAAAAATATAAAATTAAAAACTACATATTGTAAAGCTTTTTAGACTTTTAGAGTAATTTTAAGGTAGTATACTGAGTTTTTTTATGTTATAGATACATCCAATTATTAATAGGTAAATTCTACCTCTTTTTAACCAAATTATACAAATGTTTAATTGTGCTATTGTCTCTGTTATCAGCCAAGTGGTATAGCGTCCATTATAAGGAATGTATGTTCAGGCATTTTCTCATAGACAATTGATAGTTAATTTGTCACCTGTTATTTAATGGTTACTAATTGTATCAATTGCTTTTTAATGGTATAAGCCTTATAAGAAAAGTCTACACCATATTGTGGCTATCACCTGAGGAAGGCGGTGACCCGCCGAAACATGTTGTGAGTGCCACATTTGTCAGATAAAGAAGCATCACTAAAAGGATAACTGTGCCTGGTTGCTGGATTCATGCGCCACACTTAGGAGCCACGTTCATCCATTGTATCCCTCTGGGAGCGGCGAGAGCTGCAGCTCACAGCGCCAGAGCACAGAGAGTGAAGGACCTGCGGAGCCGTCACCCCCACAGGACCCGTCAGGCCTGAACGCCGCAGCATCGTCTGGGGTTTGACTATACACTGAAGGCCCACACTGTGGTTGTGCAACCACGAAAGGTGTTTTCACTACCTCCCTCCCCCCTCCCCCCAAAAAAAATCCCCATTAGACCACTAGGTACACACAAGGGCGCCTCTCTGTATGTTTTTATTTTCAAATTATTATTTGCTGACACCTTAGGTATAAGGATATAAATTCCTGGTTTACTGCAGAGATATGTACAAATGGTCCAGTAGAGTATTTCTGAAGCAATACTTGGGGTAATTAACCATTGCTCCCACAGGTGTATGGATTTCTTGAGAGCGTTCCATTAATATAAGCTCCACTTTCCAAGCATAGAGTGTTATTCATCCTGGATCTTAGTTCTGTTATCGTTGGGGGAGAATTGTCTATCCAATGTAGTGCCAACAACTTTCTGGCTTGGAATAATATTCTTGAGCGACCTATTGCCATATGGGAGTCTGGGTCTACGTCTTCTCCCAGGAGTCCTAGGATACAGATTTTAGGTTCCAACTGAAGTTGTATCCCAAATACAGATTGTACAAGAGCGATCACCACGTTCCATTAGTCGCCAATATTTACACATTCCCACATCATATGCATCAGGTGGGCATCAATTTGACCACATCTAGGACATGTGTATTTCAATTTTAAATAAAATACTTGGGGATCTATATACCCTATGAATGAGAAGAATTTGGGACAATCTTTGTGACTCTGACAATGAACGTTTCGGTGTCAAATCCAGTATTTCCCCTATTGAGGGCCAGTAACTGCCTATAAATAAGGGATATTAGACCGTTTGTATCCAACGATGTAGTAATGGTATCTATTGGGTGATGTCTATCAATCAGTATGGCGTTTATTCTAGTTATGTACAATACGCATGTCGTATTTGCAGATATTGACTAAACACCCTATGCAGAAGGTTAAAACCTGCCTTTATTTGTTCAAAGCTCTTGAATAATCCATCCCTCAAGAGTTGTAATACCAAACATATACCCCTATCCTCCCACTCACTAACATTTTTTAGTTTCTGTAGCTCTGGTAAGTTATAGTTGTGCCATAAATGGGTATAGTTTGTGTACTTTCCAATCCCCAGAATATTTTACCCCTATCCCACACTTTATATATTAATTTTAGTGTACGACATTTTAAGTCATTTTCTCGAGGAGGCCCCATATCTAGTACCGAGAATGGAAGCTTCCACTTGGTTCCTTCCATAAGTAGGTGCCCTGAAATTACACAATATTTGCAAGTACCCTTCTAGCGTTAAGCAGGTCTCCGTATACCTGGAGGGAAGCAGATCGTTTATGCTGTTTGTCAAGGAGATCAATCCACTCAAGCAAATGGGAGACTTTAGCTGTTCTCTCCTTTTTTTTAGCATTTATCTATGTTTTATTATTATCCCTCTGAGGATGCATGCGAGTCTTCCAATTTAAATGGTAAGGCAGTTTCATCATGCTCATATATTTGAAGGAGTCTATAGTCTCAAGAAGGTCTGAGACACAGAGTGAGTCTTTCAGCAGATTATCATTTAGGTTCCAACATCTGAATCCTTGGTGGAGTCAGGTATAGTCAGATTACAATATACAGGAGCATGATCTGACCATACAGCAGTTCCTACCTGAGATGTAGGTTGCCATGTAGGCAACTGACGACTAATTGAGAAAAGGACTATATGGCTATGCATATTGTGTAAAGGAGAATAATAGGTATAATCCTTTACGTCTGAATGTAGTATCCTCCATACATCGACTGTTTGAGACCAAAGCACAATTAGCAAAGCTTTTGTTTGTGTTTTAGATTGGTGACTCCAGCCCCGGGACGAGTCTAAAGAAGGATCCAAGACAAAATTAAAGTCACCTCCAATGATGATAAGGTCCTCCGCAAAATATTTTAGTTTAAGTAATGACGGCATGTCTTAATTTGGTCACAAAGTCAAAATTTTGGAGTAGATGGAGATCTTAACAAACACATCCCTCCTCTCCTGGGACGCCAAGATGAATAATATCTATTAGTAAACTGAGGTACAGTATATGATCGCCTCTAAAGTGCGACTCCTGAAGAAAGAGAAAATGTACGTGCTGTTTATGCCTACGATAAAACACTTGAGCTCCTTTCTCTGGAACATTAAGTCCTCTGACATTTAATGAGCAAGTTTTGAGTTGTGCCATATTATATGAAAAAAAGGGGGAATGGAAGAGAGAAAGGTTAAGGGAAAAGATGAAGTGTAGACGGTAGATAGTAACGTCTACCGCTCAGTGTCTAAGAAGTATAGATTATAAATATATCAAAACAGTAGGAAATTGCGAAACAAGCAGATCCCAATGCAAGTCCCTAACTGGGGGTTGTCTTTACAGGCGTAAGTCAAACTTTCAGTTCTAGGATTCCTATTAGGTGGAACCATGGAATATAAAGCAAGTAATGTAATACAGCCTGATATTACAGTAGTATCATGTGAACTCAACTTATATCCTGGTCTAAGATCTTATATGAACTTAGACATTCTATATAGTGGAAGAGTGGCACCTAATGCTCTATTTAGATATATCTAATTATATGCTTAAAGAAATAAGTAAGCATCTGCAAACTATCTCTCATCAGGGAAGACCAGATTAATTTCAGGAGCTCATATGATTGGCAGGTTCCTTTCCCATCTGGCTGCATCACCATCAAGTTCCTGATCCATTGAACGCCTTCTGTGACGTGCTGGAACTCTCTGTGGCAATGGTGGAGCAGGTGGGCAGTCAGGTATATGGAATGTCCAGGGCATCACAAATAGTTCTCATGTTGCTTGGATCTTTGAAAATATGCAGCCAGAATGGGTACCCCCAGGAGTACATCAGGCCATTTTCCCGGATGGCATCAAGTAGTGGTTTCAATACCCTTCTTTTAGCAAGTGTCATTCAGGATAGATATGTGAGCAATTATATGCGTTTCCATTTAAATCACCAGGACCCAACTCCTCTGGTTTCCTCACAATGGCCTCTTTTACATTGAAAAAATGTACAGTACAGACCAAACATTTGGACACACCTTCTCACTTAAAGATTTTTCTGTATTTTCATGACTATGAAACTTGTACATTCACACTGAAGGCATCAAAACCATGAATTAACACATGTGGAATTATATACTTAACAAAAAAGTGTGAAACAACTGAAATATGTCTTACATTCTAGGTTCTTCAAAGTAGCCAGCTTTTGCTTTGATGACTGCATTGCACAATCTTGGCATTCTCTTGATGAGCTTCAAGAGGTAGTAACGTAGTAACTCTTACACTCCTGAAAAGCAAGATGGCAGCCCCCAGTAGCTGCAAAACAAATTAATAAAAAATAAACTATAAATACTGGGCACTTGAAAATATGTTATAACATTAAGGAATTTAACATTTTAATTTATTTTACATAATGTAAAAATGCGGCACCTTCCCTTTAAGAGTTGATTTCCGTGTAAACCATTTCCCACATTAAGAACATGAAAATGGCTTCTCGTCTGTGTGAATACTTTGGTGACTAAGAAGTGATGATTTCTTCACAAAACATTTCCCACATTCTGAACAGGAAAAAGACTTCTCCCCTGTGTGAGTTCTTTGGTGCTTAATAAAATCTGATTTATCGCTAAAACATTTCCCACATTCTAAACAGGTAAAAGGCTTCTCCCCTGTGTGAGTTCTCTTGTGCTTAACCATATCTGATTTCTGGATGAAACATTTCCCACATTCTGAACAGGAAAAAGGCTTCTCCCCTGTGTGAGTTTTCTGGTGATTAACCAAATTTGATTTCTGGTTAAAACATTTCCCACATTCTAAACAGCAAAAAGGCTTTTCCCCTGTGTGAGTTCTCTGGTGATTAACCAAATATGATTTCTGGTTAAAATATTTCCCACATTCTGAACAAGAAAAAGGCTTCTCCCCTGTGTGAATTCTCTTGTGCTTAAGCAAACCTGAGTTTCGGCTAAAATATTTCCCACATTCTGAACAGGAATAAGGCTTCTCCCCTGTGTGAGTTCTCTGATGTCTGATTAAAATTGATTTCTCTGCAAAACATTTTCCACATTCTGAACAAGAAAAAGGCTTCTCCCCTGTGTGACTTCTCTGGTGATTAACAAGATCCGATTTCTGGTTAAAAAATTTCCCACACTTGAAACAAAAAAATCTATTCTCCGCTGTGTGAATGCTTTGATGTTTAAAAAAAGACTTTTCGAGGGAAAAACTATTTCCATATTCTGAACATGAAAATGGCTTCTTTGCTTTAGGAACAATTTGTTTTTTAATGCTTATTTTGTGACTTTGATTTTCCTTAGTAGTCGTTAATGAATCAGAAGACAGAACCTGTTTCATAGGATCAGATGACAGATCTTTGCTGTGAAGGGATGATGGTAAATCTGGAGTAATGACATTCACTTCAATTGTATCTTGTGTGATCTCAAGATCATCTGATTTAAAAATTGAAGGTGTCAGCTGTTCCTCTGATCTCCTGGTACAGTCATCTGCCAAGAATAAAACCAATTATTAGTTATGAATAACAAAATTTATATTGTTGAACATTTTTACTTAAACTCTCCGTAAAAATGCACTTTATGTAAAGTATCATTATTTACCAAGAAAACATCACAGAAAAATCAGCCTTACCAACACCAAATCAGATAACAAATGCATTAGCATTTTAGTGTTGGTTGGGTGTACAGGGGTGTCTGTCCATGTGGGGTGCACTTATATAGTGCTAGGCAGCCCTCCTGATCTAATAGTATGGGCATCATTAGGCTAAGCCAGACACTGGGCATCACACCTACCTGTGTGACTGGCATTCTATGCAAGCTTCATCTGTGTGCATCTTTAATACTAGGCAACCACCCCCTCCATGAATTGGTACGATTATGAGTGGTTGCTCCATCAGTATTTTGCACCTGCGCTGCCCCCCCCTTTATCGTGGGGGTCTGCGGCATCCTGCTAGTGCATTTGTTATATGATTTGATGTTAGTAAGGCTGTATCTTTTTCTGTGATTTTTTTTAAAGTTTGCCCTATGTTAGCCGTCATTATTCACCAAGACAATAACAGTTCACAGTCTAATAGAAAACCTCATAGGATGAACCAGTGGATCGTAGTGTTCAACTGTTTATTCATTCTGCCTCCCAAATATGGAATAAAAAGCCACCAAACAATGTTATGTAGGTGAAAATAATATCAATAAAAACTTCTACTCATCTCACAAAAAACAAGTCCCCACTCAGGTCCATCATCTGTCAATGGAAAACCAGAGGTTTCCACATTATTAGTGGCTCAAAGGCTCTTGAGAATCAACATGGCTTCCATAAACCAATCCAGCAATATCCGCTCTCCCAAAGTCAGATCTCCCCCTCACTTCTGCGCCCAAACCACATTTAGCCTCCATGTATTCGGCATTACTATAGTGAGAAGAACCCACTTAATTTATGGTGTGTGTCTCCTGGAGCACAATCTGGGCACTATGTGTTGGGTAATGTGTGTGCTAATTTCCGGAAAGTGCCTGTGGAGTCAAAATAGTCACTACTCCTATAGATTATTTCACTGAGGGTTATAATTTCCAAAATGGTGTCACTTTATGGGGATTTCTACTGCTCTGGCTTTCTGCAATTTGGTCACATTAGGGTTTGTGCAAATGGTGTGTCCCATCTCCCCCGGGATCTGCTCCTGCAACGTCTGCTTCTGTCACCAGGAGCCGCCTTATTCATTCTGCAGGAGGAGCTGGTGATGGAGGAGACGTCAGAACCAGAAGCTCTGGGTGGCACAGGCTCTGTCCAGCCACTAAGATTAGGGTGCCTGGGACCAGTAGTACTATCCAGTCTGGCAGTATGGGTGTGTGTGCTGTCCAGCTGGAGTAATCTGCTCTCTGCTTCAGCCAACTGGAAAGCACCGCACCCTACTAAAGCTGGAAGCATATTGCCGGAAGCTGCCAGATCCAGCCTTGTTCTCCTCTGGGTCAGTCCTCTGTGCTCAGCTCCCGGCTTGTGTATTTGTTTCCTGTTGTGACCTCGGCCCGTTTACTGACTACTCGTGTGATTTTGTATTTTCTCTGACCTCCATGTTCTGATCTGGCTACCCCACTATTCTTCTTGCCATCTCACATCACAGAATAGCAGGTAACACTGTGGCCCAAGATAAGTCCAAATCCATGTAGAGGGGTTAAAGTGTAATGAGCAAGGCAAACCCTGGGATCTGGAAAATGGAGTAGATAGCGCCAAGCCTGTTCGTGTTGGCCATCTTTTGAGCTGCCAGGTGACCACGAACAGCGCCCCCAATACATTGTGTCTGCAATCTATTAGCTAAGTGTCGTTCCTCCCCTTCTCAACCTGCCATGTGCCCAGACAGTAGTGTACAACCGTATATAGGGTATCGTCGGATTCAAGAGAAGTTGGAATATAATTTGTAAGGTCCATTTGTTTCCTATTATCCTTTGTGAAGAATTCCAAAGTTATTACCGCATAAAGTGGCACATGTCAGATTTGAAAAATGGGCCCTGAAAGGAACACAAAACTGGCTGCAGGAAGGGGTTAAATCAGAGTATTTTGGGAACCAACTACTGTAGTCAAAACTGTGAGTATAGACAATAACACATCAAACTCAACATTCTCCATCAGTAAGTAGTGAGTAACTAGTGGTGAAACCTCCCTGTGGTAATTAGAGTATGGGGCTCGGTGGCTCTTGGCATCTAAACTATCGTAAGGGACAATATTTTCTGTCAGATGAATTTCAAGAAGAAATATTAGACATTCAAAGAGAACTTATTATAATAGTGCAGAGCTGAGGTGTCTTAAATTTAGCTTAGAGATATATCATGGCACAGGTGTAATGTTTTTTTTTTTTGTTTAGTTTATCACAATCCTGTTTGAAGTTAATCGGTTTTAAAAGAAATTGAAAAGTCAGGATAAAGGGAAACTCTGCTGTTATTGAACAGAAATTCACACTTGGCCTCACTGCACATTTAATGTTGTAGATCATAAAAGTAAAGTTTGGCCAGAAAGACTGGACCTGGTCTTGTAGGGACCATATGAGCACATTCATCAGCACAGAAGGGAGAGAAGGTAGATTCATCCAATAAGATATCAGGGTTCTAGGAAGCTGACAGCATCATTACCCTCCGCTTTCTCTTACAGACCCATCATTATATTTTTCTTCAAGTGATTTTCTAACTTGTCAGCACTTTCTATGTACGCTGTCATTAGGCTTTGTAGTTTACAGACCTGGGCAGGTCACGGTCAGCGTCTCCCAATTCCAGGGGGCAGGTGGATCCTCCAGGTTGTAAGTTATGTAGAAAAGGGCTTTCAAGGCCCAAAATCATTTGAACAGTTTTGGATGGAGAATGTTTTGGTCTAGTTGCAAAATGGTGATCACACGATTGTGATACGGCCGGACTACACCACTGATAAAGCAGCCACAGCCGGTGACTGAGAAGAATCTGTGACTTCTCTGCATTTAGTGGTCACTACTCACCTGGGTAGTCATATGTAGAAATCTCCTCTTTACACCGCTCATCACCCCTCACATATGTCTCTGTAGTATTAATATGGGTCAGATCTTCACCCTGAAACAAATATTGTAAAAGTCACAAACAGATGAGACGTTATATCTAAGATCAGATTTAATCCTGCCATCTCCACCGTTCTCATTACACAAGTATAAAACATATAATACTGGTGGATAAATCACCACCGAACACAAGACCATCACAGCAGTCTACACATCATAGGTGAGATCTCATGACATCTTCTCTCCATCTACCTGATGATCCTGAGGAACATTGGGATCTTCTTCTTTACAGTCATGTGGAAGAAGAGGACGGGGACATCTCTCTGGTGTTGTCCTCTTACTGGATATATCTGGAGGAAACACATACAGGAACTGAATTCATTCTTTACATACAGATAATTATAGGCTGTGTGTATTTAGTCCTGTCTATTACCTGGTGATGTGAGGGGTTGGGGAACCTCCAACACGACGTCCCTGTACAGATCTTTGTGTCCTTCTAAATACTCCCACTCCTCCATGGAGAAATAGACAGCGACATCCTGACACCTTATAGGAACCTGACACATACAATGATACAGTCATCCCCCCGATCCTTTCATAGTGTTACTGTATAATGTCCCAGTATTCCCAGCAGTGTCACCTCTCCAGTCAGCAGCTCGATCATCTTGTAGGTGAGTTCTAGAATCTTCTGGTCATTGATGTCCTCATGTATCAAGGGGTGAGATGGAGGCCCTGTGATTGGGCTCAGGGGTCTTTCCCATCCCTCAGACATAGGGTCCTGACAGCGCTCACTAGAGGTCTTCTTTACTAATGTGTAATCCTGGTTATGGAGAGACACATTAATAAATCTCACTACAGACATTTCCAGAGTCCTCACCTCTCCAGTTCTGGCCATCTGTTATTCCCATAGATAAGAATGATGTAATGTGACGTCATCAGAATCTCTCACCTCTCCAGTAAGCCGGAAGAGGATCTCTAGGGTGAGGTGTAATATCCTCTCCGCCATCTTGTCTCTGTCCATATCCATCTTTGATGGGTCCATAAGGAAAATTCTCTTAAATAGAAGATCTTCACTGAGAGGATCTGATATTGTAAAGACCTGAATGAGAAGATGATGAGCCAATGTAACATCATAAAAATCCTGTGTAATAATACAATTACTGGAGATAATAAGGGGAAACATATGAGGAGATTTATTATTTTACAGTATTTAGTTTTCTTCTTTACATATACTAATAAAACCTATATATTTTAAGCCACAGACAGCAAGCGGTTTCTTTCTTGGAGTCTGTAGCTGAACACATTTCTCAAAGACTCATCTTCCATAAAGCGAATTCTCGCCTCATTTACCAACATTGCAATCGGCATTAGCAATACTGCAGGAGATATTCAGTACAAGTAATATGAGAAATAACTATTTCATGATGAGGACGACATCTTCATCTTCTACTACAGCACTAGAAACATATTTAGCCAGAGTGTTTCACTGACCACATCTCCGCCTGTCGTCTATATGAATGTTTCCCGTCTTTCCCGGACTGTAATTTTCTATCACGTTAGATCTCATGTCTTATTCACACACAGAAGTTTGAGGCAGACACATGGTAAGGTTTTTATTATACATAGCAGGCCTATCCCAAATGGGTTCACCTTGCCATGGTGGGATAGCTTTCATGCTATTTTTGATCAAAAACAGTGTTGCTAAGGACCCTATTTTATTTAAATGCACTTTTGCTTTTAATTTATTTATTTACAGCAGGGTTTATGACCATTTTTCTTCTTATAGGTTTTTTTTCTGATTAATGGCCCTAGTAAACATGCATTTATGTGCTGCATGGATACCAACTAAAACCAAGGTCAAATTCTGTGTTTTTTCATGGACACCATAGTGGCCGTGTGAGCTGCTACTATGAATGGTACGCCTCTATCTATCCAACTATCATGTGTTAAAAATCTCATAGGTCCTGGATTCATTAGTATCTGCACGAAGAATGGGGCTTAGTGAGTATTTATTAAAGGGAATCCACTCTACCGACTACCCCATGGCTGATTAAAGGAAACCTGTCACCCGCTGGGACTTATCTAACCTCTAATATGGGGATACAGGTGATAGAAATGTGAATCTATACTTACCAGTATGCCTCATATTAGAGGTCTGTTTGCTGTGAAATGGCTTTTTATTCAGTGAAGATTCCGATGTTTGCGGGCCGGTGGATGGGAAGAAGTGCCCTGTGACGTGCAGTTAGCATGTCCAGGTCCCGCGCACTTCACTTTTTACGGAAGGTGCAGCTGTACTGTGTACTATGCAGTCATAGTACTGCAGGGATCTTGTGCGCAGGTGCCGGTGAGTCACGGTGAATTCCCGGCGCCTTGGCTCAAGATCTCTGCAGTACTATGGCTGCATAGTACACAGTACAAGTGGGTCACTACCGCAAAAAGCGCGCAGGCGCGGGATCTGGACATGGCGACTGCACGTCACAGGGCACTGTGACATGCAGGAAAGGGGGGAAATATTTTAATCAACACAGTAGGCGGGGATTTCTTCCCATCCCCTGGCCAGCAAGCATTGGAATCTTCACTGAATAAAAAGCCATTTTACAACAAACAGACCTCTAATATGAGGCATAGATGTATAGATTCACATTTCTATCACCTGTATGTCCATATTAGAGGTCAGATAAGTCCCAGAGGGTCCCTTTTATCAGCCGTGGAGGAAGTCATAAAACCAGATGTGTATCAAGGTATTGTAAAGTGGCTAATGGTCGCGTAGTCGATGGGAGGCATGTGTCACAGAGATAGTCGATGGGAGGCATGTGTCACAGAGATGTCTGGTCTCTGTGATGTAACCTGGAGTGTTTCTCTAGGGCACATAAGCACTAAGAGGATCGTTTGGTGCACCTGGGAGCCGGGTTACGGGTAGCTAGGATTGAATGGGTGGGTACAGCTACCCACATACCTCACCTCTGGGTGTGGTTAACAGCGTATAAAATGGAAGCTGCTGTTTGGCACATGGTCTGTGTGTTTGGAGGCAGAAGACCTCCTGTGTATGTTTGTCTTCAGACCAAACCAGGACACTGGACGCTACTCCAGCTTGTGTGCCACACAGGCCTGACTGAGCAGAGACCTGCTAAGGACATTTACTTTGTTTGCCTGATCTAAAGGCTATTTGCTTTTCTGTTTGGCTTCTGGGTTTATGAAGCAATAAACCAACATGAACTTTTATAGGAACTTGCCTCACGGTTTCCTCCTGTCACACCCAAGTGAGTAAAACCTCTACAATTGGTGTTAGACGTGCGGGCAGCATTCCCAGCAGAAATGTGATTGCTACAGGAAAGATTGCATGTCCTGGGTGAAGTCTGTTGCAAGCCAGCAAGCATCGCCAGATGTAGCAACAGCAGGAGACCAACAGGCTGTTGTTACAGCAGATCCAGCAGCACCAGCGGGAACAACGGCAGCAGATGCAGCTTCTGGCAACCGCCATCCAGGGCAGGAAGAATGCCCCAACCCCAGGTCCGGCTGATGACTCCCACGTCCCGAAGGCAGTAAGACGGGCTTTGCAGAAAATGACCCCTGGGGATGACATTGAAGGTCGTTGAGAGGGAAAAACTTCCGCCAGAGCAGTGGGCAGAGGTACTGGCGCCATACTTGACGGGAGAGCCCCAGAAGGTGTACTATGATTTAGCTTTGCAGGACGCCAGAGTATGGCAAGCTAAAAACTGAGATTCTCTTGCACTTGGGGGTGACAATGACTATCAGGGCACAGCGGGTTCAGTGCTGGGAGTATCACCGGGACAAACCACCTCGCTCCCAAATATTTGAACTGTTGCACCTGGTCCATAAGTGGCTGCAGCTGGAGTCCTCTATGCCTGCGCAGATAGTAGAGACGGGTGGTGATGGACCGGTTTGTGCACTCCCTTCCGAGGCCCATACAGACTTTGGTTGCCCAGGGTGATTCCCAGAATGCGGATGAACTGGTCAGACAGGTCGAGAGATACCAGGGAGTTGAAGATTCCTTGGGAAGGCAGCTCACTCCATACTGTGGGTCCAAAGTCCCTACGGGTGACGTTGTTTGCTGGAGGTGCCGCGGCCCAGGCCATATAGCCGCCCGTTGTCCCCTGATCCCTGAGCCGATGAATTGCAGCATAGGATGCAGTTGTTCATATTATGCTTATCTGGCCTGCAGTGTAAACTGTTCACCCAGTGAGGGGCCACAAGCATATCACGTGAAGGTGAACGGACGGGAGTTAATGGCACTGCTAGATTCCGAGATTCTGGTGACCCTTATGAGGACCACCCTTCCTCACCAAATTATCCCGGGGAAAAAAGTTGGCATTCAGTGCATTCATGGTGAGGCTAAGGACTACCCCATGGCCAGAGTGGACATTGAAACAGCCCACAGTACTGAGTCCCACGAGGTCGGTGTCGTTCAGAACTTATTGCACCCTATTATTATAGGCTGGGAATTTTGTTTGTTTTGGGATCTGTGGGGGAAGGGTTCCGGGCTTTCTGGCTCAGATAAGAAACCAGTTAACCTTGATGAGGTATCACCACATCCAGAGTCTGACAGGTTTCCCTTTTGTGTCCTTGTGGAGGATAAGGAGGTAGCGCCCCCAGAGTCTGCCATTCTGGAGTTAGGAGTGACCAGCAGGAATTTTGGCTCTGCCCAGCATAGGGACCTAACTCTGAAGAAAGCCTTTAATAATGTCACTGTTATAAATGGGGTTGCACAGGAGCCGGGGGCTGACACAAGATTTCCCCATTTTATGATGAGTGGGGAGTTGTTGTACCGGGTCACGGAAGTGAGGGAGGAGCGTGTAGAGCAATTAATAGTGCCGGGCCCCTTTAGACGGAAGCTGTTTGACATGGCCCATTCACATGTCTTGGGGGGGGGGGGGGGGGACATCTGGAAGTGAAAAAAACACAGGAATGAATCATGCAGAGGTTCTATTGTCCCGGATGTCCCCGTGAAATATTTAAGTATTGCAGGTCTAGCCCTATGTGCCAGTTAACCACCACCACCTCTCACTTTCGAAGTCACCTCGTGCCATTTGCCCATTATTGAAGTGCCATTCGAGAAAATTGATATAGACTTGGTCGGTCCCCTGGTTGAATCTGCTCGTGGGCATAAATATATATTGGTTATCCTGGACTATGCCACACGCTATCCTAAAAAGATTCCACTGAGAAACTCCTCCGCAAAGAGTATAGCCTGCAAGTTGGTCCACGTGTTGTCCCAAACAGGCTTACCAAAGGGAGATACTCACCGACCAGGTAACTCCCTTTATGAGTAAGGTGATGAGGGAGTTATGCAAAGTCCTGCAAATCTCACAACTGAGGATTTCAGTATACCATCCTCAGACAGATGGCCTTGTCGAACAGTTTAACAAGACTCTGAAAAGTATACTGAGGAAGGTCATAGAAAGGGATGGTAGAAACTGGGACTGTCTCCTACCATACCTGTTCTCCATCCGAGAGGTTCCACAGGCCTCTACGGGGTTCTCGCCATTCGAACTCCTGCATGGCCGACATCCGCGGGGTCTCCTGGATGTCACAAAGGAAACCTGGGACGCAGAGGTCACGCCCCACAGGAGCGTTATCGAGCACGTCGCTCTGATGTAGGAGATGATTGCGAAGGTGATGCCCATCATAAAAAAACATCTCCTCCAGGCACAAGAAGTTCATGCCAGAGTCTACAACTGGTCAGCCAAAGTGAGGCAACTCAATCCGGGAGACCAAGTCCTCGTGCTAATTCCTACGGTGGAAAGTAAGTTCTTGGCTAAGTGGCAAGGGCCATATGAGGTGTTGGAAAAAGTGGGTGAAGTGAACTACAAGGTTCATCAACAGGGATGACGTAAGCCATACCAGATATACCACATCAACCTCATCAAGCCATGGCTCCAAATTTGACGCATATCTCATGCCATGCGTCAATGAGCTGATCGAGAGGCTTGGGCCAGCAAGGTAAATAACCACCTTGGATCTGACGAAGGGATATTGGCAGATCCCCATGGCAAAGGGAGCCAAAGAGAAGACTGCGTTTTCTATGCCGGACGGATGCTTCCAGTATATCCAGATGCAGTTAGGACTGCAGGGGGTCACTGCAACCTTCCAGAGACCGATGTATCGCATCCTTGCATCCCATAAGAAATATGCCGCAGCATACCTGGACGATATTATTATCTTTAGACCAGACCTGGAGAGTCATCTGGAAGAAGTCCAGGCTGTGTTTGATGCTCTGAGGAAGGCAGGGTTTTCAATAAACCTGAAGAAATGTGCCATGGGGAAATAAGAAGCCAAGTACCTCGGATATGTAGTGGGTAGAGGCAAGATAAAACCCCAAATTACTAAAGTGGACCGCTGTAGAAAAAGCAAGTCAGACCCTTCCTGGGAATCGTGGGATACTACAGAAAATTCATCCCAAACTTCGCCATGATGGCCGCACCCCTGACTGACCTCCTTTAAAGGGACAAAATCAGCCATGGCCAAGTGGACTGCAGAGGCGGAGACGGCCTTTCAAGAAATGAAACTGGCTCTGTGTAGTCAACCGGTCCTGGTTGCCCCAGACTTCAAGAAGGAGTTTATACTCCAACAGATGCCTCAGATGTCGGTTTAGGAGCAGTCCTTTCCCAGGAGATACACAGGGAGGAGCACCCTGTCCTCTACCTGAGTAGAAAGCTGTCCTCCTGCGAGAAAAATTATTCAGTCATAGAGTAGGAGTGCTTGGCCATAAAGTGGGCAGTGGACACCTTACGGTACTATCTGTTAGGTCGAAAATTTAAATTAGTATCCAACTATGCCCCACTCAGATGGATAAGGGAAACAAAGGGAAAAATGCCAGGGTCACCCGCTGGTTTATAGCCCTACAGGACTTCCACTTCCATGTAGAACATAGAGCAGGGAAGCTACATGGTAAAGCCGATGCCCTCTCCAGAATCCCTTGTCTGGTAGTAGAAGGTCCCTAGCCCCACAGCTTAAGGCAGAGGGAGGATGTATGTAAGGTGGCTAATGGTCACCCAGTCGATGGGAGTTATTACAGAGATGGCTGGTGTCTGTGATGTAACCCGGAGTGTTTCTCTAGGGCACATAAGCACTAAGAGGATCGTTTGGTGCACCTGGGAGCGGGTTACGGGTAGCTAAAAGAGAATGGGCGGTTCCAGTTACCCACTTACCTCACCTCTGGGTGTGGTTAACAGCCTATAAAATGGAGGCTGTTGTTTGGCACATGGTCTGTGTGTTTGGAGGGAGAAGGCCTCCTGTGTATGTTTGTCTTCAGACCAAGCCAGGACACTGGACGCTACCCCAGCTTGTGCCACACAGGCCTGGCTGAGCAGAGACATGCTAAGGACATTTACTTTGTTTGCCTGATCTAAAGGCTATTTGCTTTTCTGTTTGGCTTCTGGGTTTATGAAGCAATAAACCCACATGAACTTTTAAAGGAACATACCTCATGTTTTCCTCCTGTCTCACCCAAGTGAGTAAAACCCCTACAATATGTATAAAGGAAAGGGTATGGGGTACTCAGAGAATGTTTCAATAATCCGCCTCAACGCGTTTCCCCAATAGGTTCATCAGGAGGCTTGATACAGTGATAATTCATGATGTTCAGCATAGTGTGCCTAATAGCCAGGTGTCCATGTTTAAATAGCCCACTTCATCCAAAACCCCTCCCAGACTAGGAGGCCCATTCCCATTCCTAGAGGTGAATTGTCACAGGATATACAGAATGGAGTCTGTCTACAATAATGTACTGCACCTACGCTACTTCTCATGAACTAGAGTTCCGATAATGTCCATCACCTAGTGTGCATGTCTGGAAGTGACGTGCTTTACACTGAAACGCCAGATAAACTGATTGCCGCCGCGCCACTCATACCTGTGACTGCGAATGCCCGTAGTTATCATTCCACGACAGAGCACATCTAGGATCATTGTCCACAAATGCACATGCCTACGTTCCATGCCGGAGCGCACATGGTATTGGATTGCATTCCACCAACAGAAAAATCCTCTCTCTGAGATCAGTGTCATGGGAGACTAAAAACAAGTATTGCACATCCTCCCATCATGCAACAGGCATGTAGATCTACTTTATCACTACAAAAAATATGGGATGGTGGCCCACAGTATATTCCTAAATGGTCATATTTGACCCCTATTGCATAATTAGAGATTAACAAGTGTAGTGATCCTTGTGTATTACTAAATAGTATGTGGGATATAACTGATAAGAAATAATTCTGATATAGAAGCTCAGATATCTTGATGAAGTAAAATATGTGAACCTCATTCACAGGGAACTGAGTAGCAATGGGTAGAGTATAAAACCAAAAATGTAATCCAGAATGGGGCTGTATTCACACAAAACAGGCACAGGAAATCTGCTCATTCAGTCCCTTAGGGGTTCCTGAATCCAGTTTGGAAATCCACTCAATTTCCTTTTTGAGGATACATCTATTGAGATCACCTCCTTTCACATTGGGATTAACCACCTGAATGACACAAAAGGAGAGGTCTCCGGTTTCACCTCAGTGTACACTGTTCACGTTTCTCACTAATGGGGTGTCCTGACCATGGCGTATTTCGCCCAAATGCTCCTCCACCCGCCATATAGATTCCCTCTTGGTCGTGCATATGGCCACATATACAAGTCCTGAAGTTTTACAATTGGAATAATCCCTTTGGAAAAAGGTTTTACCGGTGGAGGAACTCGACAAAGATTTACATGGTGTCAACCAATTACATGTACAACTTTCTCACATCTAAAGAAACAAAAGACTCTTCTATCCAGCCAAGTCCCCTTGAGTGCAGGTTTTTGTAGAAACTATGCACTAAACGGTCCCTAATTGACCAACCCTTTCTGAAAGTTATTGTGGGAGTAGATCCCACAGCACCCTCAGGTCCGGGTCGGCCACAAGTACATCCTAGTGTTTTCTGAAGATATTAAAGATAAGGTCACTGATTGTCACAAGTTCCTATTACTCGTGTTATTCAATCTTTTTCTTGGTGTCTTGGTTAGGTATGGAGGAGTGTCTGTCTCTCCTGTTTTTCTGCAAACAATCGTGTGGAATCCAAAATGTACTGTGGGTACCTTTTTCCTTGAATCTGGTGTTCATGTTTATTGCCTGTATATTAATATCTGTGACATTAGAGCAGTTTCTTCTCAACTGTAAACATTGGCACTTGGATATTGCTTTTTTTTTTTTTTTTTAGGAAGATGGGGTGGTGACTATCCTACTTCAATAGTTTATTAGTGCTTGTAGGTTTATGGTATTGGAGTGTCTCCAGGGTTCCATCTCGTTCTTTCTTGATTGGTACATCCAGGAAAGGCAACTGGTAATAATTAAACTCCAATGTAAATCTCAGGCCCACTCTATGGATATTGAGTTCCCTAACAAATTCAAGAAATTCTTCACTCGTCTCTGACCTGATGATAAAAAAAAGTGTCAATATATCTGTACCATACCCCAATATATGGATGCCACCACTTATGATCATCCCTGAATATTGTGGTTTCCTCCCACCAGCCCAGGAATAGGTTAGCATACAAGGAGGTACAGGGGCTCTCCATCGCAGTACCCCTGAGCTGGTGGAAGAACTTCCTGTCAAAAGAAACAAGTTATGAGTAAGAGTGAATTTTAGAAGATCCTCCGTGAAGTCATTATATCTGCTACACTCTATTGACCTCGATTTCAAGAAATGTCTTACTCCTCTGATACCATCCTCATGCAGTATATTACTGTACAAAGCCTCGATATGTAGTAAGGCCTGCTCCCCTACATGCCTGTATACATGCTCGAGGGTCTACATGTAGGGGAGCAGGCAAAGGGAAAACCACTGTCCGGAGGGATTATTCCAACTGCAGGACCTCAGTCAATACTATGGGAACATTATACTGTGTGGGGGCATCATACATCCTGCATAAGGGGCATAATGGGGGCATTCCACTGTGTGTGGGCATCATACATACTGCTTAAGGGGCATAATGGGGGCATTTCACTGTGTGGGGGCATCATACATACTGCATAAGGGGCATAATGGGGGTATTACACTGTGTGGGGGCATCATACATACTGCATAAGGGGCATAATGGGGGCATTACACTGTGTGGGGGCATCATAAATCCTGCATTAGGGGCAAAATGGGGGCATTACACTGTATAGGGGCATCATACATCCTGCATAAGGGACATAATGGGGGTATTACACTGTGTGGGGCATCATACATCCTGCATAACGGACATAATGGGGGCATTACACTGTGTGGGGGCATCATACATCCTGCATAAGGGGCATAATGGGGGCATCATACATACTGCATAAGGGGCATAATGGGGGTATTACACTGTGTGGGGGCATCATACATCCTGTATAAGGGGCATAATGGGGGCATTACACTGTGTGGGAGCATCATACATACTGTATAAGGGGCATAATGGGGGCATTACACTGTGTGGGGGCATCATACATCCTGCATAAGTGGTATAATGGGGGCATTACACTGTGTGGGGGCATCATACATACTGTATAAGGGGCATAATGGGGGCATTACACTGTGTGGGGGCATCATACATCCTGCATAAGGGGCATAATGGGGGCATTACACTGTGTGGGGGCATCATACATACTGGATAAGGGGCATAATGGGGGCATTACACCGTCGGGGCATCATACATCCTACATAAGGGGCATAATGGGGGCATTACACTGTGTGGGGGCATCATACATACTGGATAAGGGGCATAATGGGGGCATCACACATCCTGCATAAGGGACATAATGGGGGCATTACACTGTGTGGGGGCATCATACATCCTGCATAAGGGGCATAATGGGGGCATTACACTGTGTGGGGGCATCATACATACTGGATAAGGGGCATACTGGGGGCATTACACCGTCGGGGCATCATACATCCTACATAAGGGGCATAATGGGGGCATTACACTGTGTGGGGGCATCATACATACTGGATAAGGGGTATAATGGGGGCATTACACTGTGTTGGGGCATCATACATACTACATAAGGGGCATAATGGGGTATGACACTGTGTGGGGGCATAATACATCCTGCATAAGGGGCATAATGGGGGCATTACACTGTGTGGGGGCATCATACATACTGTATAAGGGGCATAATGGGGGCATTATACATCCTGCATAAGAGGCATAATGGGGGCATTACACTGTGTGGGGGCATCATACATACTGCATAAGGGGCATAATGGGGGCATTACACTGTGTGGGGGCATCATACATACTGCATAAGGGGCATAATGGGGGCATTACACTGTGTGGGGGCATCATACATCCTACATAAGGGGCATAATGGGGGCATTACACTGTGTGGGGGCATCATACATACTGGATAAGGGGTATAATGGGAGCATTACACTGTGTTGGGGCATCATACATACTACATAAGGGGCATAATGGGGTATTACACTGTGTGGGGGCATCATACATCCTGCATAAGGGGCATAATGGGGGCATTACACTGTATGGGGGCATCATACATCTTACATAAGGGGCATTACACTGTGTGCGGGCATCATACATACTGTATAAGGGGCATGATGGGGGCATTATACTGTAAGGGGTATCATACATCCTGCATAAGGGGCATAATGGGGGCATTACACTGTGTGGGGGCATCATACATCCTGCATAAGGGGCATAATGGGGGCATTACACTGTGTGGGGGCATCATACATACTGCATAAGGGGCATAATGGGGGCATTACACTGTGTGGGGCCATCATACATCCTGTATAAGGGGCATAATGGGGGCATTACACTGTGTGGGGGCATCATACATCCTGCATAAGGGGCATAATGGGGGCATTACACTGTGTGGGGGCATCATACATCCTGCATAAGGGGCATAATGGGGGCATGACACTGTGTGGGGGCATCATACATACTGCATAAGGGGCATAATGGGGGCATTACACTGTGTGGTGGCATCATACATACTACATAAGGGGCATAATGGGGGCATCATACATACTGCATAAGGGGCATAATGGGGGCATTACACTGTGGGGGCATCATACATCCTGCATAAGGGGCATAATGGGGGCATTACACTGTGTGGGGGCATCATACATCCTGCATAAGGGGCATAATGGGGGCATTACACTGTGTGGGGGCATCATACATCCTGCTTAAGGGGCATAATGGGGGCATTACACTGTGGGGGCAGTAAAGGGGTCCTGTACTATGAGAACAATACGTTTCCCCCCTTCCTGTCTCCATAGTTGGGTCGTATGTATCTATTACAGGAAACTGAACTAAAACCTTATGATTCTTATAAAGGTGCAACACAAGACCCCAAAAGAGTCTCCGTGCTGAAGGGGTTAATGCCCCCTGCGCCCAGTAATGGGGGTCTCCACATACCTCCACCTGCAGAGCCGCCACCACATATATGGCTGCTCTGTGCGCACAGGAGCTGTGATGAGGTCACAGGAGGGGAGGAGTCAGGGGTCACATGATCAGGGGCCTCAGTGGATGCAGGACTCTGCTGTGCTGGTTGTCATGGTGCTGGATGAGCTGAAGTTTATGTGTGGGGTCAGGAGGGGTTTACAGTGTGGATGTAGCAGAGCCGCGTGTGTACGAGGTGTACGGAGCAGAGCCGCGTGTGTACGAGGTGTACGGAGCAGAGCCGCGCGTGTACGAGGTGTACGGAGCAGAGCCGCGCGTGTACGAAGTGTACGGAGCAGAGCCGCGTGTGTACGAGGTGTACGGAGCGGAGCCGCGTGTGTACGAGGTGTACGGAGCGGAGCCGCGTGTGTACGAGGTGTACGGAGCAGAGCCGCGTGTGTACGAGGTGTACGGAGCGGAGCCGCGTGTGTACGAGGTGTACGGAGCGGAGCCGCGTGTGTACGAGGTGTACGGAACAGAGCCGCGTGTGTACGAGGTGTGCGGAGCGGAGCCGCGCGTGTACGAGGTGTACGGAGCAGAGCCGCGTGTGTACGGACCAGAGCCCTGTGTACGAGGTGTACGGAGCGGAGCCGCGCGTGTACGAGGTGTACGGAGCGGAGCCGCGCGTGTACGAGGCGTGCGGAGCCGCGCGTGTGTACGAGGCGTACGGAGCGGAGCCGCGTGTGTACGAGGCGTACGGAGCGGAGCCGCGCGTGTACGAGGCGTACGGAGCGGAGCCGCGCGTGTACGAGGCGTACGGAGCGGAGCCGCGCGTGTACGAGGCGTACGGAGCGGAGCCGCGCGTGTACGAGGCGTACGGAGCGGAGCCGCGCGTGTACGAGGCGTACGGAGCGGAGCCGCGCGTGTACGAGGCGTACGGAGCAGAGCCGCGTGTGTACGAGGCGTACGGAGCAGAGCCGCGTGTGTACGAGGTGTACGGAGCAGAGCCGCGTGTGTACGAGGCGTACGGAGCAGAGCCGCGTGTGTACGAGGCGTACGGAGCGGAGCCGCGTGTGTACGAGGTGTACGGAGCGGAGCCGCGTGTGTACGAGGTGTACGGAGCGGAGTCGCGCGTGTACGAGGTGTACGGAGCGGATCTGCGCGTGTACGAGGTGTACGGAGCGGAGCCGTGTGTGTACGGAGCTGTGTGTGTACAGAGTCGTGTGTGTACGAGGCGTACGGATCGGTGTATATATGGAGTCGTGTGTGCACGGAGCCGCGTGTGTTCGCTGTATACAGCTATATACTCCCAGGTTCGATCGGAGACCCCGCAGCTCTTTATCAGACTGTAGAAGAACTGACACTGGACACTCAGTAAAACTGCGCTCGGACGTCTCTTGTTTCTCGCACAGATACTGATAACATAAGATGGAGTCAGACGAACCCTCCTACAAAACCTGATAACAAAGTCATTACTACAGGACTGGATGAGAAAGGGATTTATTCTACAAGAAACGTTGGGGCCACAAATGAGAGAATCCGGGCCCCGTGGCTGGATACTCCGGGCCCCCGGCGTGTTAGGAGCAGACGGGGTCTTTGTCCCTGGAGCTTCTCTGCTCGGTATAATGAGACTCTGATCTTGTTCTTATAAAGAGAGTTGGAGTAAAATAGAAGCTGCCTGAATATGAGGACCTTGTCTGATCTCTATGTCCTTGTGTACAGAGCTATGGAGATAGCGCTATTCTCTGTATAATAGATGTGATGTCGCTGGAGCCCTAATATTCCTGTACAGGGGTCTCTGTAGAGATAATCTTACCGCAGCATTATGGATTGGGAGAAGGGAAAAGGGATTGGGGGCATTTAGCTGTAATTTCCCTGTAATAAAAACTGTAATAAAATATAACGGATTAATAAAAAGTGTTTTGTTTTCCCACCATTTCGTCTGTAGGAGGTAAAGAGCCGAGGCTGAAGATGCTTTGTCTACAAAAGGCCACGGCCCCACTATCAGTATTTGATCAGTATTCGGTCAGTATCTTTTCTCAGGAGTGGGAGCCAAAACCAGGAGTGGGTGATAAATGTAGAATTGGTGACTTGTTTCTATTATACCTTTTCTCTGATTGTTCCTCACCTGGTTTTGGCTCCCACTCCTGAGAAAAATACTGACCGATTACTGACCAAACACTGATAGTGGGGCCGAGGCCAAAGAGGGAGGATTGGAAACTCCGAATGTCCTTGTCTATTTGGGGATTGGGAGTTAGGAAAAGGGGCAGGAGAACATTTTGGGTTTTGTTTTGGGGGCAAGAGATGCAATATTTGTCCATATAGTGTAAATATATGAATACAGTTCGGTCCAGAAATATTTGGACAGTGAATCTTTGTGATTTCAGCTCTGCAGGCCACTAATCTGGATTTAAAATGAAACAACTGAGATGTAATTGAAGTGGAGACTTTCAGGTTTAATTAAAAGGATTAAACAAAAATCCCCTGTGAAACGTTTAGGAATTACAACCATTTTTCTACAAAGCCTCCTCATTCCAGGGGTGCAAAAGTAATTGGAGAAATTTACTTTACCATAAATAAAATTCTCATTAATACTTTGTAGAGAATCCTTTGCAGCAATGACGGCCTGAAGTCTGGAAGCCATGGATGTCACCAAACGCCGGGTTTCCTCCTTTGTGAGGCTTTGCCGCCTTTACTGCAGTGACTTCAGTTGTTGCTTGTTTGTGGGTCTTTCTCCCTTATGTTTTGTCTTCAGCCTATGAAATGCAGCTCGCTGGGGTTGAGATCTGATGACTGACGTGACCATTGCGCCATTACAGAATATTTCACTTCTTTACAGTAAAAAACTCCAGGGTTGCTTCCGCACTATGTTTTGGGTCATTGTTCATCTGTATTGTGAAGAACTTATCATGTGACTGCTGTCCATGTGATCTTCTCTGCCCAGCCACATGACCGTGACTATAATGATGTGATCGTACATCACTTCCCATTCTGCCACCACATTATTCATTATCATGTGATTTTTTTTATGTGCCGAATCCGTCAGCACCTCCAGTATTGGCGCGTCACCGGTGAGATGACTGCTTCCTCTCACGTGTTGGTCGCATCACATGAAAACAGCACCATCAATCATGCGCACAGGCACCTTGTTTTCAGAGGGTGAGCCATCTGAAGATAGCGTCTGAAGTCACTACTGCTTCTTGGATGATGTTCCATTGATTTTGTATGTGCAAGAATCCACATGCGTTACAACTTTTTTGATTGGGTCCTACATGTAAATACCCTGGTTGTTCAGTCCACCATCTCCCCATGACGAAGCCAGATGCAAAACGTGCGTCGGGTGTGTTTTTCCCTTTTGACTGGTGAGGTTACTTTATGCCACTGTGCATTTCTTACACTTTAATATTAATATAATATAATGATAGTCTGTTTCACTTCCATGAGAGCTCTTTTCCGTGTTATGGGTTAACAGCAACAGTTTCCAAATACAAATGCCACACCTGGAATCAGCTCCAGACCTTTTACCTGCTTAATTGATGATGGATTAATGAGGGAAGAGCCCATGCAGTCAATGAAAGAGCTTTTGAGATAATTGTCCAATTACTTTGGTCCCATGAAAAAGATACTGCTCCATATTAAAGAGCTGTAATTCCTAAACCCTTCAATTAGGATGTGAATACCCTCAAATTAAGGCTATGGCCCCACTATCAGTTTTTGGTCAGTATTCGGTCAGTATTTTTTCTCAGGAATGGGAGCCAAAACCAGGTCACATGACCATGAATCGCCAATGGGTTGGCATGACAACCTGGGGTCTGGAGGAGACCCCTGCGGTTGTCATTGCCAGGATGCTATGAACGCCGCCTAGCGGTCGGCGCTCATAGCCAGTGAGCATTTCTGCTACACACAGTTGATCTGATGATCGCAGCTTCTACTCTCCCATAGAGACTATTGAAGGAAGTGAAAAGTAAAAAAAAATGTTTTTAAAAATATTAAAAAAATATAAAATTTTAAATCGCCCCCTTTCGCCACATTCAAAATAAAACAACAAAAAAAATTAAATATACACATATTTGGTGTCGCTGCATTTAGAATCATCCAATCTATCAATATATGGGCAGCTGACCAGCGCTCAACGGCCAGTGGCGGCTGCCCCATATTTAGCCCGGCTCCCGAAGTAACAAAGAGGGGTGGAAAGGTAGGGCAGCACGGTGGCTCAGTGGTTAGCACTGCAGCCTTGCAGCGCTGGGGTCCTGGGTTCAAATCCCACCAAGGATAACATCTGCAAGGAGTTTGTATGTTCTCCCCGTGTTTGTGTGGGTTTCCTCCGGGTTCTCCAGTTTCCTCCCACACTCCAAAGACATACTATAAAATAAGTAGAGGGGAGAGAGCGCAGATTGTAAGTGCAGTATCAAGATTCAAATCTATATTAAATAAGTGCTGGTTGCACTCACCTTTATGATGTCATAATAAACTTGTCAATAATTCCAAAATAACCATAAGATAGAAAAATGAGCTGCACTCACCAGTCCTTAACCACTTCTCGACCACCCACTGTACATAAACATCCGCGCTGCCTGGGCTTTGTGCAGCGCGGAAGTTTAAAAACGGTGGGTGGTCCCGCAGCGCTCAGGACCCCCAGGGTCCTGCAAGCGCTGTGGGAGCGGTGCAGAGCGATAGCTCTGACAGGGAACATCATCGGGACCTGATTGGATCAGGTCCCAGTGATGTTAACCCTTTGCTGTCTTCTATATGCCGCGATCTATAGTGATCGCGGCATATAGAAGACAGCAGGAGGAGAGGGGGTGGTATACTTACCTCTCAGAAGACCCCTGATACCTTCCAGGACCTTGGGTTGCTATGGCAGCTGGAGGTCACATGACCGCCTCCAGCTCTGCCATATATGGTGTCCTGCCTGGCTCAGCCTGCAGCTGAAGCCTGGCAGGAGACTCTGACTGTGAAACAGTCAGTGAAGATCTCATGTAATGTAATATATGTCTATTACATTACATGAGATCAGTGATCAGAAAAATAAAAAATATTGTCCCATACAGGGACTAAGTAAAAAAAGTAAAAAAAATGTTTTGAAACTTTAAAAAAAAAATACAAAATAAATTAAAATAAATAAATAAAATATTAAACCGATAAATCCGTATATTTATGCAAAAATAAAAAAAGTACACATATTTGGTATCGCCGTGTCCGAAACAACCCGAGCTATAAAACTGTCACACTAATTAACTCCTTCTGTGCACACCGTAATAAAAATAAATAAAAAACGGAGCAAAAAACTATGCTTTTTCCTCATATCGCCAAACAAAAAGTAGAAAAAAATGCGATCAAAAAGCAAAATGGAAATAAAAATGGTACCGCTGAAAACGTCATCTTGTTCCGCAAAAAAAAAGCCGCCATACAGCTCCATCAGCCGAAAAATAAAAAAGTTATAGCGCTCAGAATAAAGCAATGCAAAAAAAATATTTTTTCTATAAAATTGTTTTATTGTGTAAAAGCGCCAAAACATAAAAAAAATATACAGTAAGTGTAGTATCGCTGTAAACGTACCGACCCGAAGAATAACGCTGCCTGATCACTTTTACCACACGCAGAACGGCATAAAAAAACCTCAAAAAA
This sequence comes from Phyllobates terribilis, assembly GCF_046119375.1. Taxonomy (NCBI): domain Eukaryota; kingdom Metazoa; phylum Chordata; class Amphibia; order Anura; family Dendrobatidae; genus Phyllobates; species Phyllobates terribilis. The sequence goes on along the minus strand of NW_027362845.1, from coordinate 1,705,984 downwards.
AAATTCCTGAATTATTGTTTTTTGTTAATTTTACCTCCCAAAAAAACGGAATAGAAAGCGATCAAAAAATGTCACGTACCCAAAAATGGTACCAATAAAAATGTCAACTCGTCCCGCAAAAAACAAGCCGTCACATGACTCTGTCGGCCGAAATATGGAAAAATTATAGCTCTCAAAATATGGCGATGCAAAAACTAGATTTTGCAAAAAAAAAGCGTCTCTTAGCGTGTGACAGTTGTCAGTCATAAAAACCCGATATAAATCTGGTATCTCTGTAATCGCACTGACCCGAAGAATAAAGTAATCTAATCAGTTATATCACACTAGGAACGGCGTAAAAAATAAATAAAACCAATTCTTCACCTGCTACTGATTTGTTTATTATGTCTCCCAAAGATGGCAGTAAGGCTCTGCTCACATTTATCCTGCGCTCTGCGCTGAGCGCTTACACCAGAGTTTCCGTGTAAATCTCTGAAATACGTGATTCAGACAGAACCCATGATGGGAGATTCCCTGTAATGAGGCAGATATAGGCCACTGTAGATGCCGTCTGACCTGTGATCCCACAGTCTCATTTGTTTTAGGCGTGCATAAAAGTGCGGTTGGCCACAGTTTTGTGCACTTCTGAAAAAAAGGACACCGCTAAACAGAGGCCAGACGGAGTCCAGAGTAACTCTGCTGCCTCATCACAGTGAATGGATCCCGCAGGGGTTTCATCTGAATTACATCACTTGGAAATTTAGATGGAAACCCCGATGTAAGTGCTCAGCCTAGAGCGCCGGATAAATGTTACGTAAAATGTTCCCAATAAAAGCTTCAACTCAGTCCTCAAAAAAAGCTAGTCCCCACTCAGGTCCGTTATCTGTTAAAAATATAAGGGACTTCCAAGTTACTGGTAGCAGAAATGCTCTGGAAAAGCGAAATGGCCCTTGCCCCCCAAAAGAAATTCAGAAAATTTTGTGCTCCCAAATCCAAATGCCTATTCTACAATAATTTGTTCTCCAATTGTCAAATAGCACTCCGTCCCCCCCAGATCTCACCGTATGGCTAAGCGGTACGATACAGCCACATATGGGGTATTGACACTTTTAGAAGAAATTGTGTGACACATTTCGGCACCATTTTTACCCATTGCTCTGTATGAAAATGTAAAATCTGAGGGTAAAACATTTTTTTGCGGTAAAAATATAATTATGCTTTTTTCACAGCCCAATGGTATAAATTAAAAAATTAAAAAATACTCACTACTTCCCTAGATGAATTCCTTGAGAGGTGTAGTTTACAAAATGGGGTCACTTGGGGTTTCTGTTGTTTCGGCATGTCAGCGACTCTTCAAATGTGACATGGTGTCTGCAACCTATCCCAGCCAACATAGCGCTCCTTTCTCTTCCGAACCCTGCCGTACACCAAAGCAGTGGTTTTCCCCCACATATGGGGTATCGGCGTACTCAGGAGAAATTGCACAACAAATTTCATGGTGCAATTTATCCTGTTACCCTTATGATAATGCAAAATTAGGGAATGGAAAACAATTTTTGTGGGAAAAATGTGAAAATTGTATTTTTATGGCTCAATATTATAAACTTCTGTGAAGCAGCTGGGGGTGCAAGGTGCTCACCACACATCTAGAAAAGTTCCCTAAGGGGTCTAGTTTCCAAAATGGTGGCACTTGTGGGGGGTTTCCACTGTTTAGGCACATTAGGGGCTCCCAGAATGTGACATGGCGTCCGCTAATTATTCAAACAAATTTTACATTCAAAAAGTCAAATGGCGCTCCTTCCCTTCCGAACCCTGCCGTGCGCCTAAACAGTGGTTTGCCTCCACATATGGGGTATCAGCATGTTCAGGAGAAATTGCACAACAAACTCCACGGTGCAATTTATCCTATTACCCTTATGATAATGCAAAATTAAGGGATGAAAAACGTTTTTGTGGGAAAAATGTGAAAATTTTATTTTTACAGCTCAATATAATAAACTTCTGTGAAGCACCTTGGGGTTCAAGGTGCTCACCACACATCTAGATAAGTTCCCTAAGGGGTCTAGTTTCCAAAATGGTGTCACTTGTGGGGGGTTTCTACTGTTTAGGAACATCAGGGGCTCCCCAAATGCAACATGGCGTCTGCTAATTATTCAAACAAATTTTACATTCAAAAAGTCTAATGGCGCTCCTTCCCTTTCGAACCCTGCCGTGCGCCCAAACAGTGGTTTTCCCTCACATAGGGGTATCAGCACGCTCAAGAGAAATTGCACAAAAAATTTGGGGGTCCATTTTTTCCTGTTACCCCTGTGAAAATAAAAAAAATTGGGTCTAAAGTAACATTTTTGTGAAAAAAGTTAAATGTTCATTTTTTTCTTCCACATTCCAAAAATTCCTGTGAAGCACCTGAAGGGTTAATAAAGTTCTTGAATGTGGTTTTGAGCACCTTGGGTATTTTCTGTCATAAAGACCGCTCAAAGTGACTTCAAATATGATGCGGTCCCTAAAAAAATGTTTTTGTAAATTTTGTTGGAAAAATGAGAAATCGCTGGTCAACTTTTAACCCTTATAGCTCCCTAACAAAAAAAAATTTGGGTTCTAAAATTGTGCTGATGTAAAGTAGACATGTGGGAAATGTTATTTATTAACTATTTTGTGTGACATATCTCTCTGATTTAAGGGCATGAAAATTCAAAGTTTGAAAATTGCAAAATTTTCAAAATTTTCGCCAAATTTCCGACTTTTTCACAAATAAACGCAAGTGATATCGAAGAAATTTTACCACTATCCTGAAGTACAATATGTCACGAAAAAACAGTCTCAGAATCAGGGGGATCCGTTGAAGCGTTCCAGAGTAATTACTTCATAAAGTGACAGTGGTCAGAATTGAAAAAATTGGCCCAGTCACGAAGGCAAAAACAGGCTCTGGTGCGAAGTGGTTAAAAGCAGTATCTTTATTCCATGAGGATAAAAAGTCCGGCGAGCAGGGAGAGCGGGGAAGAAAAAAGCCGACAACAGCTGTTTCCCGTGAAGACGCTTCTACAGGTCTGTGTTACACAACATGACACATCCTTTATATGCAAATACGCCGTATGCCACACACACACTGTATATATCGTACGCACCACACACACACTGTATATGCCGTATGCACCACCACACACACTGTATACGCCGTATGCACCACACACACACTGTATACGCCGTATGCACCACACACACTGTATAAGCCGTATGCCACACACACTGTATATATCGTACGCACCACACACACACTGTATATGCCGTATGCACCACCACACACACTGTATATGCCGTATGCACCACCACACACACTGTATACGCCGTATGCACCACACACACACTGTATACGCCGTATGCACCACACACACTGTATAAGCCGTATGCCACACACACTGTATACGCCGTATGCACCACACACACTGTATAAGCCGTATGCCACACACACTGTATACGCCGTATGCACCACCACACACACAGTATACGCTGTACGCACCACACACACACTGTATATGCCGTATGCACCACCACACACACTGTATACGCCGTATGCACCACACACACACTGTATACGCCGTATGCACCACACACACACTGTATATGCCGTATGCACCACCACACACACTGTATACGCCGTATGCACCACACACACACTGTATACGCCGTATGCACCACACACACACTGTATATGCCGTATGCACCACCACACACACTGTATACGCCGTATGCACCACACACACACTGTATACGCCGTATGTACCACACACACACTGTATACGCCGTATGCACCACACACTGTATACGCCGTATGCACCACACACACACTGTATACACAATATGCCACACACACTGTATACGCCGTATGCACCACACACACACTGTATAAGCCGTATGCCACACACACTGTATACGCCGTATGCACCACCACACACACAGTATACGCTGTACGCACCACACACACACTGTATACGCCGTATGCCACACACACTGTATACGCCGTACACACCACACACACACTGTATACACCGTACGCACCACACACACTGTATACGCCGTATGCACCACCACACACACTGTATACGCCGTATGCACCACACACACACTGTATACGCCGTATGCACCACCACACACACAGTATACGCCGTATGCACCACACACACACTGTATACGCCGTATGCACCACCACACACACTGTATATGCCGTATACACCACCACACACACTGTATACGCTGTACGCACCACACACACACTGTATACGCCGTATGCCACACACACTGTATACGCCGTACACACCACACACACACTGTGTACACCGTACGCAACACACACACTGTATACGCCGTATGCACCACGCACACACTGTATACACCGTATGCCACACACACTGTATATGCCATACGCACCACGCACACACTGTATACGCCGTATGCACCACCACACACACACACACTGTATACGTTGTACGCACCTCACACTGTATACGCCGTATGCACCACCAAACACACACACACTGTATACGTCGTACGCACCTCACACACACTGTATACGCCGTACGCACCTCGCACACACTGTATACGCAGTACGCACCACACACACACTGTATACGCCGTACGCACCTCGCACACACTGTATACGCCGTATGCCACACACACTGTATACGCCTTACGCACCTCGCACACACTGTATATGCCGTACGCACCACACACACACACACTGTATACGCCGTATGCCACACACACACTGTATACGCCGTACGCACCTCGCACACACTGTATATGCCGTACGCACCACACACACTGTATACGCCGTATGCCACACACACACACACACACACTGTATATGCCGTATGCCACACACACACACTGTATACGCCATATGCACCACACACACACTGTATACGTCGTACGCACCACGCACACATTGTATATGCCGTACGCACCACGCACACACGCTGTATACGTCGTACGCACCACGCACACACTGTATAGGCCGTACGCACCACACACACACTGTATACGCCGTACGCACCACACACACACACTGTATACGCCGTACGCACCACACACACACACACTGTACACGCCATACGCACCACACACTGTATACGCCGTATGCACCACACACACACACACACACACTGTATACGCCATATGCACCACACACACACTGTATACGTCGTACGCACCACGCACACACTGTATATGCCGTACGCACCACGCACACACTCTATACGCACCACACTGTATACGTACCACACACACATTGTATACGCCGTATGCACCACACACACACTGTATAGGCCGTACGCACCACACACACACACTGTATACGCCGTACGCACCACACACACACTGTATACGCCGTACGCACCACACACACACACACTGTACACGCCATACGCACCACACACACACTGTATACGCCGTACGCACCACACACACACTGTATACGCCGTATGCACCACCACACACACTGTATACGCCGTATGCACCACCACACACACTGTATACGCTGTACGCACCACACACACACTGTATACGCCGTATGCCACACACACTGTATACGCCGTACACACCACACACACACTGTATACACCGTACGCACCACACACACACTGTATACGCCGTATGCACCACCACACACACTGTATACGCCATATGCACCACACACACACACTGTATACGCCGTATGCACCACGCACACACTGTATACACCGTATGCCACACACACTGTATATGCCATACGCACCACGCACACACTGTATACGCCGTATGCAACACCACACACACACACACTGTATACGTCGTACGCACCTCACACACACTGTATACGTCGTACGCACCTCACACACACTGTATACGCCGTATGCACCACACACACACACTGTATACGCCGTACGCACCACACACACACTGTATACGCCGTACGCACCTCGCACACACTGTATACGCCGTATGCACCACCACACACACTGTATACGCCATATGCACCACGCACACACTGTATACACCGTATGCCACACACACTGTATATGCCATACGCACCACGCACACACTGTATACGCCGTATGCACCACCACACACACTGTATACGCCGTATGCACCACACACACACTGTATACGCCGTATGTACCACACACACACTGTATACGCCGTATGCACCACACACTGTATACGCCGTATGCACCACACACACACTGTATACACAATATGCCACACACACTGTATACGCCGTATGCACCACACACACACTGTATACGCCGTATGCACCACACACACACTGTATAAGCCGTATGCCACACACACTGTATACGCCGTATGCACCACCACACACACAGTATACGCTGTACGCACCACACACACACTGTATACGCCGTATGCCACACACACTGTATACGCCGTACACACCACACACACACTGTATACACCGTACGCACCACACACACTGTATACGCCGTATGCACCACCACACACACTGTATACGCCGTATGCACCACACACACACTGTATACGCCGTATGCACCACCACACACACAGTATACGCCGTATGCACCACACACACACTGTATACGCCGTATGCACCACCACACACACTGTATATGCCGTATACACCACCACACACACTGTATACGCTGTACGCACCACACACACACTGTATACGCCGTATGCCACACACACTGTATACGCCGTACACACCACACACACACTGTGTACACCGTACGCAACACACACACTGTATACGCCGTATGCACCACGCACACACTGTATACACCGTATGCCACACACACTGTATATGCCATACGCACCACGCACACACTGTATACGCCGTATGCACCACCACACACACACACACTGTATACATTGTACGCACCTCACACTGTATACGCCGTATGCACCACCACACACACACACACTGTATACGTCGTACGCACCTCACACACACTGTATACGCCGTACGCACCTCGCACACACAGTATACGCTGTACGCACCACACACACACTGTATACGCCGTATGCCACACACACTGTATACGCCGTACACACCACACACACACTGTATACACCGTACGCACCACACACACTGTATACGCCGTATGCACCACCACACACACTGTATACGCCGTATGCACCACACACACACTGTATACGCCGTATGCACCACCACACACACAGTATACGCCGTATGCACCACACACACACTGTATACGCCGTATGCATCACCACACACACTGTATATGCCGTATACACCACCACACACACTGTATACGCTGTACGCACCACACACACACTGTATACGCCGTATGCCACACACACTGTATACGCCGTACACACCACACACACACTGTGTACACCGTACGCAACACACACACTGTATACGCCGTATGCACCACGCACACACTGTATACACCGTATGCCACACACACTGTATATGCCATACGCACCACGCACACACTGTATACGCCGTATGCACCACCACACACACACACACTGTATACATTGTACGCACCTCACACTGTATACGCCGTATGCACCACCACACACACACACACTGTATACGTCGTACGCACCTCACACACACTGTATACGCCGTACGCACCTCGCACACACTGTATACGCAGTACGCACCACACACACACACTGTATACGCCGTACGCACCTCGCACACACTGTATACGCCGTATGCCACACACACTGTATACGCCTTACGCACCTCGCACACACTGTATATGCCGTACGCACCACACACACACACACTGTATACGCCGTATGCCACACACACACTGTATACGCCGTACGCACCTCGCACACACTGTATATGCCGTACGCACCACACACACTGTATACGCCGTATGCCACACACACACACACACACTGTATATGCCGTATGCCACACACACACACTGTATACGCCATATGCACCACACACACACTGTATACGTCGTACGCACCACGCACACATTGTATATGCCGTACGCACCACGCACACACGCTGTATACGTCGTACGCACCACGCACACACTGTATAGGCCGTACGCACCACACACACACTGTATACGCCGTACGCACCACACACACACACTGTATACGCCGTACGCACCACACACACACACACTGTACACGCCATACGCACCACACACTGTATACGCCGTATGCACCACACACACACACACACACACACACACACTGTATACGCCATATGCACCACACACACACTGTATACGTCGTACGCACCACGCACACACTGTATATGCCGTACGCACCACGCACACACTCTATACGCACCACACTGTATACGTACCACACACACATTGTATACGCCGTATGCACCACACACACACTGTATAGGCCGTACGCACCACACACACACACTGTATACGTCGTACGCACCACACACACACACACTGTACACGCCATACGCACCACACACACACTGTATACGCCGTACGCACCACACACACACTGTATACGCCGTATGCACCACCACACACACTGTATACGCCGTATGCACCACCACACACACTGTATACGCTGTACGCACCACACACACACTGTATACGCCGTATGCCACACACACTGTATACGCCGTACACACCACACACACACTGTATACACCGTACGCACCACACACACACTGTATACGCCGTATGCACCACCACACACACTGTATACGCCATATGCACCACGCACACACTGTATACACCGTATGCCACACACACTGTATATGCCATACGCACCACGCACACACTGTATACGCCGTATGCAACACCACACACACACACACACTGTATACGTCGTACGCACCTCACACACACTGTATACGTCGTACGCACCTCACACACACTGTATACGCCGTATGCACCACACACACACTGTATACGCCGTACGCACCACACACACACTGTATACGCCGTACGCACCTCGCACACACTGTATACGCAGTACGCACCACACACACACTGTATACGCAGTACGCACCACACACACACTGTATACGCAGTACACACACACACACACACTGTATACGCCTTACGCACCTCGCACACACTGTATATGCCGTACGCACCACACACACACACACTGTATACGCCGTATGCCCCACGCACACACACTGTACGCGCCGTATGCCACACACACACTGTATACGCCGTATGCCACACACACACTGTATACGCCGTACGCACCTCGCACACACTGTATATGCCGTACGCACCACACACACTGTATACGCCGTATGCCACACACACACACACACACACACTGTATATGCCGTATGCCACACACACACTGTATATGCCGTATGCCACACACACACTGTATACGCCGTATGCACCACACACACACTGTATACGCCGTATGCCACACACACACACTGTATACGCCATATGCACCACACACACACTGTATACGTCGTACGCACCACGCACACACTGTATATGCCGTATGCACCACGCACACACGCTGTATACGTCGTACGCACCACGCACACACTCTATACGCACCACACTGTATACGTACCACACACACTCTGTATAGGCCGTACGCACCACACACACACACTGTATACGCCGTATGCACCACACACACACACTGTATACGCCGTACGCACCACACACACACTGTATACGCCGTACGCACCACACACACACACACACACTGTACACGCCATACGCACCACACACTGTATACGCCGTATGCACCACACACACACACACTGTATACGCCGTATGCCACACACACACTGTATACGTCGTACGCACCACGCACACACTGTATATGCCGTACGCACCACGCACACACGCTGTATACGTCGTACGCACCATGCACACACTCTATACGCACCACACTGTATACGTACCACACACACTCTGTATAGGCCGTACGCACCACACACACACACTGTATACGCCGTATGCACCACACACACACTGTATAGGCCGTACGCACCACACACACACACTGTATACGCCGTACGCACCACACACACACTGTATACGCCGTACGCACCACACACACACACACTGTACACGCCATACGCACCACACACTGTATACGCCGTATGCACCACCACACACACTGTATACGCCGTATGCACCACCACACACACTGTATACGCTGTACGCACCACACACACACTGTATACGCCGTATGCCACACACACTGTATACGCCGTACACACCACACACACACTGTATACACCGTACGCACCACACACACACTGTATACGCCGTATGCATCACCACACACACTGTATACGCCGTATGCACCATGCACACACTGTATACGCCGTATGCCACACACACTGTATATGCCATACGCACCACGCACACACTGTATACGCCGTATGCACCACCACACACACACACTGTATACGTCGTACGCACCTCACACACACTGTATACGCCGTATGCACCACACACACACTGTATACGCCGTACGCACCTCGCACACACTGTATACGCCGTATGCCACACACACACACACTGTATACGCCGTACGCACCTCGCACACACTGTATACGCAGTACGCACCACACACACACTGTATACGCCGTACGCACCTCGCACACACTGTATACGCCGTATGCCACACACACACACACTGTATACGCCTTACGCACCTCGCACACACTGTATATGCCGTACGCACCACACACACACACACTGTATACGCCGTATGCCCCACGCACACACACTGTACGCGCCGTATGCCACACACACACTGTATACGCCGTATGCCACACACACACTGTATACGCCGTACGCACCTCGCACACACTGTATATGCCGTACGCACCACACACACTGTATACGCGGTATGCCACACACACACACACACTGTATATGCCGTATGCCACACACACACTGTATATGCCGTATGCCACACACACACTGTATATGCCGTATGCACCACACACACACACACACACACACTGTATACGCCGTATGCCACACACACACACACTGTATACGCCATATGCACCACACACACACTGTATACGTCGTACGCACCACGCACACCCTGTATATGCCGTACGCACCACGCACACACGCTGTATACGTCGTACGCACCACGCACACACTCTATACGCACCACATTGTATACGTACCACACAGACTCTGTATAGGCCGTACGCACCACACACACACTGTATACGCACCACACACACTCTATATGCACCACACTGTATACGTACCACACACACACACACTGTATACGACGTACGCACCACACACACTGTATAGGCCGTACGCACCACACACACACACTGTATACGCCGTACACACCACACACACACTGTATACGCCGTACGCACCACACACACACACACTGTACACGCCGTACGCACCACACACACTCTATACGCACCACACAGTATATGCACCACACACACACACTGTATACGCCGTACGCACCACAAAAACACACTGTATACGCCGTACGCACCACATACACACACTATATGCCATACGCACCACATACACACTGTATACGCCGTACGCACCACACACACACACTGTATAAGGCGTACGCACCACACACACACTGTATACGCAGTACGCACCACACACACACTGTATACGCCGTAAGCACCACACACACACACTGTATACGCCGTACACACCACACACACACTGTATACACCGTACACACCACATACACACTGTATACGCCGTACACACCACACACACACTGTATACGCCGTACGCACCACACACACACACTATATACGCCGTACGCACCACACACACACACTGTATACGCCGTACGCACCACACACACACTGTATACGCAGTACGCACCACACACACTGTATACGCCGTACGCACCACACACACACTCTATACGCACCACGCACACACTCTATACGCACCACACTGTATACGTACCAAACACACACACTGTATACGCCGTACGCACCACACACACTGTATACGCCGTACGCACCACACACACTGTATAGGCCGTACGCACCACACACACACTGTATACGCCGTACACACCACACACACACACTGTATACGCCGTATGCCACCCACACCCACACTGTATACGCCGTACGCACCACACACACACACACTGTACACGCCGTACGCACCACACACACACTGTACACGCCGTACGCACCACCACACACACACTCTGTATACGCCGTATGCACCACACACACTGTATACGCCGTACGCACCAGACACACACTCTATACGCACCACACTGTATATGACGCGCCCCCTGGGCCAGTGCTGTTAGGGATACCCGGAGCCGGATCAGATGGGAGTTGTAGTCTCCGAGTGGCTGTGACCCGGTCCGTGCCCAGGGTGTCAAACTCAGTGTGTGGCAGTCCTTATGATGTTACTAGATGTTGTTTTGTGTCGACTACGCCACCCGTTGAATTGCGGTCAGTACGGCCGCCGCTGCAGCAGGGTCCGCTGAGGCTGGTGATGTATGTGCAGCTCAGGTAGTATAACCCCCAACGGGAGGGGTATAGCCTCAGGGGGTCAGTTGCAGAGGATGGGGGTGTCACGGGTGTGTTGCCACGAAGATCATCACGAGTACACAGCCTGACTTCTCGCTGCTGACTTGTTGGTGCTTTGTGTTTCTCGGCAGTGAGGGAGTTAATTCTCTCTCTCTCTCTGGGCTAGATGAGGTCCAGCCTCGCCCAGCTGCAATCAATACTTCTGTAGTGAGACTCCTTCATATACCTGCTGGTCTGTTTGGGAGGTGTCGGTGAAAGCATTTCATTCAGACTGACAGAGCGGATCGTGGTGTTTGGAGTTGCTGAGATAAGTGTATTTGGAAGTGTTTTTTCCCTTTCCTCGCTTTATCATTTATCTCCTTTCCCGTTGGTTTTCCCTCTGTTGTAGTTGAGAAGTTGTTTGTATGCAAGGTGGTTTTGGTTTTTCCCTTGTACTGTCTCGTTCGTCTAAATACTGTGTTTGGGCATATTATTTCTTGTTCCCTTTGGTTGTGATCGGGGTCCTTCTCAGGACTAGATTACTGAGGTGCAGGGATCTTCAGGAGGTAGGGGTTACGCTGGCGGCCTGGACCTCTGTACCTTTAACAGTACCTCCAGGTTGAGGGATTAGTCAGGGCCCCAGCTTAGGGTCAGCTTAGGCCCCCTACCTCCAGTATACAGAGACAGCGTGACATTTTCACCGACCCACTTAGTTTTTCTCCAGCTACTATGGATCCAGTAGCCGGTCTAGCTCGGCAATTGCAGAGTTTGTCCATGGAGGTGGCGGACGTTAGGTCCAAGGTTTGGCATCCTCAGGAGCAAGCCGGACCAGAACCTAAAGTAGCTCTCCCTGATAGGTTCACTGGGGGGCGGGACAAGTTTTTTGTTTTCCGGGAGGCATGTAAATTGTACTTTCGGCTGCGGCCTCGGTCATCGGGGAGTGAAGAACAAAGGGTGGGAATTGTCATCTCGCTCCTACAAGGGGACCCACAATCTTGGGCGTTCTCTCTTCCCCCGGGCTCCCCGGCTCTCCAGTCAGTGGATAGGTTTTTCGCTGCCCTGGGACTCGTATATGATGACCCAGATCGGATCTCCCTTGCTGAGTCTAAGTTACGTAGGATCCAGCAGGGAGATCGTCCGGCGGAGGAATTCTGTTCGGAGTTCCGTAGGTGGGCCACGGACACCCAGTGGAATGACCCGGCTCTTAGGAGCCAGTTTTGTCATGGTTTATCCGACAAATTACAGGATGTGTTGGCACAGTATGACTCTCCCGTGTCTCTGGAAGCCGCTATGGCCCTCGCTATTCGCGTGGACAGACGGCTTCGGGAGAGGTGCGGGATAACTCTACCCCCTGTGATGACTCCACCTCCTACAAGGTCCCCTCATATGGTGGTTCCCCTGGTCAGTCCAGAGGAGCCTATGCAATTAGGAGGGACATCATTTTGGGGGAGGGGACCGGTGGTGCGCCATAAGGCAGGAAGGTGTTTCTTCTGTGGGAGAAAGGGACATTTTATTGGGGGGTGTCCATCCCGTCCCTTGCAGAGTGAAGAGTCGTCGGAAAACTGTTGATCCCAGGTTGTGTGGTGGACGGCAATCTGGGAGTAGGTATTTCGTCCCTAGGTTCGTCTCAGTTTCTCGTACCGGCGGAGGTGGTGGTGGGTACGAGAACTGAGAGGATATCTGTTCTTCTGGATAGTGGGGCCGGGGCTAATCTGGTTGATGCTCGGTTTGCCCGGGTTCAAGGTATGCGGTTGAGTGAGTTGGCTAAACCCATCCCCATATTCTCGATCGATGCCAGGCCTCTCGGGCAGGGAAGTTTTTGCAAGTTGTGCATGATGTAAAACTTCAAGTGGGGGCAATACATAAAGAACTGTTGTCTTGCTACGTGTTGGAGGGTCTTCCCACTCCTATTGTGTTGGGCCTTCCTTGGTTAGCTAAGCATAACCCGGTTATTAATTGGCAAACCAGGGAGATAAGCCAATGGAGTAAATTCTGTAATAAAAACTGCATGAACACGGTCATTGGTGCGGTTACTCCTTGGGTCTTACCTCCATTTCTGGCGGACTTTGAGGATGTATTCTCGGAGAAAGGGTGTCAGGAACTACCTCCTCATCGCGTGTATGACTGTTCTGTAAAACTGCTCCCTGAGGCCAAGTTACCTAAAGCTAGGTTGTATAACCTTTCTGGTCCTGAGAGGCAGGCCATGAAGGATTATATTTCAGAAAGTCTGGCTAAGGGGCATATTAGACCTTCATCTTCACCGGTGGCTGCGGGGTTCTTCTTTGTTAAGAAGAAAGATGGAGGCCTACGCCCTTGCCTGGATTTCCGTGAACTTAATCGGATTACGGTCCGAGATCCGTATCCGCTCCCACTTATTCCCGATCTCTTTAATCAGATCGTGGGCGCCAAATGGTTTTCTAAGTTGGATCTCAGGGGGGCGTACAATCTGATTAGGATGAAGGAGGGGGATGAGTGGAAGACGGCGTTTAACACTCCGGAGGGGCATTATGAGAACCTTGTCATGCCATTCGGTCTGACTAATGCCCCGGCGGTGTTCCAACACTTTGTTAATGACATTTTTCGCCGCTTGGTGGGACAGTTTGTTGTCATATATCTGGATGATATCCTAATTTACTCGCCGGATCTGGTGTCTCATCAGGAGCACGTTAGGCAGGTGTTACAGATCTTGCGGGATAATAAACTGTATGCCAAGTGGGAAAAGTGTGTGTTCGCCGTACAGGAACTCCAGTTTTTAGGCTTCCTGGTTTCAGCGTCCGGTTTTCGTATGGACCCTGGGAAAGTGCGGGCAGTTCTTGAGTGGGATCGGCCAGAGAATCTTAAGGCACTACAACGTTTCCTGGGGTTTGCTAATTATTACCGAAAGTTCATTCGGAATTTCTCGTCCATGGTTAAGCCTCTCACTGACATGACTAAAAAGGGGACGGATTTTTCTAGGTGGTCTGACAAGGCTTGTCAAGCATTCTCCTCTTTGAAAAAATGTTTTGCCTCGGCGCCCATACTCATTCAACCTGATGCGTCTCAGCCATTCATTGTAGAGGTAGACGCTTCAGAGGTAGGGGTGGGAGCAGTATTGTCACAGGGTTCGTCCTCTGGTAAGTGGCATCCGTGCGCCTTTTTCTCTAAAAAATTGTCGTCCGCTGAGAGGAATTACGATGTCGGCAATAGGGAACTCTTGGCCATTAAGTTAGCTTTTGAGGAGTGGCGCCATTTTCTGGAGGGGGCAGTTCATCCGGTCACCGTCATCACCGATCACAAGAACCTGCTATATCTGGAGTCCGCGAAACGTCTGAATCCCAGACAAGCTAGGTGGTCATTGTTTTTTACCAGGTTTAATTTTGTCGTTACATATCGTCCTGGGTCAAAAAATGTAAAGGCGGATGCCTTATCTCGTAGTTTCCCGGGGGCCGGGAATACGGACGACCCGATTCCTATCCTTCAGGAGGGGGTGGTGGTTTCGGCAGTATGCTCTGAGCTGGAGGAGGAGGTATTGGAGGCTCAGGGGGACGCCCCTGTTGGACCTCCAGGGAGATTGTTTGTTCCGGATCAGTTGCGACAAAAGGTGATCGAGGCACACCATAACTCAGTTTTTGCAGGACACCCGGGGAGTAAAGCAACTGTGGATCTCCTCTCGCGTCGGTTTTGGTGGCCTAATTTACATAAGGAGGTGGTTACTTTTGTCGCGTCCTGTGGGGTTTGTGCGCGCTCTAAGACCTCACATACCCGTCCGTCTGGGGCCCTCTTACCTTTGAAGATCCCGGAGCGTCCTTGGACTCATCTGTCTATGAACTTTATTACGGACCTCCCTCCGTCTTCGGGTAAAACGGTCATACTCGTTGTAGTGGACAGGTTCAGCAAGATGGCACATTTTATCGCTCTTCCGGCTCTCCCTAATGCTAAAACTCTTGCGCAGGTGTTCATTGGGGAGATTGTGAGGCTTCACGGGGTACCCTCCGAGGTGGTGTCTGATCGGGGGTCTCAGTTTGTGTCTAAGTTCTGGAAGGCGTTTTGTGCACGGCGGGGGATGCAGTTGTCATTCTCATCGGCTTTTCATCCTCAGACCAATGGTCAGACGGAACGTATGAACCAGAGCTTGGAGACATATCTCCGGTGTTTTGTGTCAGAGAACCAGGAGGACTGGGCTTCTTTGTTACCTCTGGCAGAGTTTGCTCTTAATAATAGGCGGAGCGAGTCCACTGGTAAGTCCCCGTTTTTTGGGGCATATGGTTTTCACCCCCAGTTTTGTACTTTCAGTGGGGGGGGCTCTTCGGGGGTTCCTGAGGAGGAACGATTTTCCTCATCACTCGCTTCAGTATGGAGAGGGGTGCTGAAGAATCTGAATACTATGGGGAACCGATACAAACGTATGGCTGATAGGAGGAGAGTGTCTGGTCCGGACCTAAGTGTGAACGATCGGGTATGGTTGTCTACCAGGAATATAAAACTTAAGGTTCCCTCCTGGAAACTGGGTCCCAGGTTCATCGGGCCGTACAGAATCAGTTCTATTATTAATCCGGTGGCATTCCGTCTTGACCTCCCCCCTACGTTTAAAATTCACAACGTGTTTCACAGATCATTGCTTAAGAGGTATGTGGCGCCGGTGGTACCGTCACTTTTACCTCCCCCTCCAGTGGTTGTCAATGGTAACTTGGAGTTCCAGGTATCGAGGGTCATTGATTCACGCTTTAATCGCCGGTCCCTTCAGTACCTGGTTCATTGGAAGGGGTGTGGTCCTGAGGAGAGGATGTGGGTTCCTGCGTCGGATATTAACGCAGACCGATTAGTTCGGGCCTTCCACACGACTCACCCGGATAAACCTGGCCCTGAGGGTCCGGAGGCCCCTCGTAGAAGGGGGGGTACTGTCACGGGTGTGTTGCCACGAAGATCATCACGAGTACACAGCCTGACTTCTCGCAGCTGACTTGTTGGTGCTTTGTGTTTCTCGGCAGTGAGGGAGTTAATTCTCTCTCTCTCTCTGGGCTAGATGAGGTCCAGCCTCGCCCAGCTGCAATCAATACTTCTGTAGTGAGACTCCTTCATATACCTGCTGGTCTGTTTGGGAGGTGTCGGTGAAAGCATTTCATTCAGACTGACAGAGCGGATCGTGGTGTTTGGAGTTGCTGAGATAAGTGTATTTGGAAGTGTTTTTTCCCTTTCCTCGCTTTATCATTTATCTCCTTTCCCGTTGGTTTTCCCTCTGTTGTAGTTGAGAAGTTGTTTGTATGCAAGGTGGTTTTGGTTTTTCCCTTGTACTGTCTCGTTCGTCTAAATACTGTGTTTGGGCATATTATTTCTTGTTCCCTTTGGTTGTGATCGGGGTCCTTCTCAGGACTAGATTACTGAGGTGCAGGGATCTTCAGGAGGTAGGGGTTACGCTGGCGGCCTGGACCTCTGTACCTTTAACAGTACCTCCAGGTTGAGGGATTAGTCAGGGCCCCAGCTTAGGGTCAGCTTAGGCCCCCTACCTCCAGTATACAGAGACAGCGTGACAGGGGGTTGTGGTGGTGCAGCGGGGATGGAAATGAGACTCAGAGTCGGGCTGTGCAGTTCAGGGTTTGTTTACTTACTGCAGTTGTTCTGGTCACTCCGGCCTTAAGTGACCACCCGAGCCGTGCTGCGTCCACCAGGTCCTGGACTCGGCCAACCCCCAGGTGATTCTGGAGCGTGGTCCTGAGCTCCCTTTCTGTCCTGTCCTCTTCTCTGGCCTTCCCCACCAGGGATCCACCTATGTCCGGCTCCCTCGGGCCTCTTGGTGGTAAACCCTTGTCTCTGGGTTCCCTGACCCTATTCCTGGTCTGCCTTCTGGGTGGATTTAGTGGGTGATCGTGGCAGATCCTGCCCACGACCTCCGGTTCCTGGCTAAGGTGTGCTGTAGCCTCTGCCAGCTTGGGATCCGGTACCCTGTTGCCAACTCTTCACCCTCTGGTCTAATTTGGGCTCTTGGAGTTCCTTCTTTCTCCCCCTCTGGGTCTTTCTTTCTCCTCTCTCTCTCTTGGCCTTGGAGCTGCTCTTCTCCTCTGCTCTCTTCCTCTACAAAGACTGACGTCTCACTGACTGACCCTGATCTAAGATGGTTCCCACCTTATATACTCCCTCTATGTGTGAGCTCAGGTGACCAGCACCCAATGAGCTCCTAGCTTTACCCAGGCTGCTCCCCCTATCTGCCCCTACACTACTGGGATGTTCCACCCCCCCTCCCACTCCAGCCAGGAACAGACACTGTCGTACCTGCACATTTCTCTAGTGGGAGTACCATCGGTCTGTTCCTCGGAAATGGGATGTGTGTAGTGCATGCAGCCTACTGAGCTCAGTTCCACACTCCATCCTTACCCGGGAGTGGAATATCACACCTCTGGCTTGAGGTGCAATACCCCTGTAGCAGCCGAATCCTCAGGGTGCTACATTCCCCCCTGGTAAACCACAGCACGTCCTCGGGCTGTAAGATATAAACAAAAACATCCAAAACATACAATTTTTTTTTCATAAACATAAACATATAAAACATCATATATTATCAGCATAAACTTTTCATATAAAACTTATCATAAACAACACTCTTGTTCCTCCGGCCACGGTGCAACTTGTGACCGGGTAAAGTGCGACAGTCTCTTGAAGAAACACGGTTTCCTATAAAACCGGTAGGGGGCGCTTTAGGAAGCGCAACTATATACAAGGGGAATATGGCCGCTCTCAGTCCTCGGCCAGGTAATGGGAATAGGGACACACGGGTTAACAGTTCACTCTTGTCCCAACGGGGACATATTTAAAGCAGCAACAGTTCACTGTACCCCGATGGGTAACTATTTACAGTCTCTTTACCGTACTTTAACGACGGCGTCCTCTTGCTCCTTCTTTGGATTCAGACCCGTTCGGGTCCTCCTGCTCCTCCTCCGTCAGGCGATGTACATGGAGGGCGTAGGGTCCTTTGGCACACTTGTGCCGGGTGAAGGTGACCTCGTCCCCTACATACAGGTCACGACCTCTGTGTCCCTCCGGCAGATGGCTTTCTACGTCTCTGCGGGTTACAAAGACGTCGCCGGGGGTCTGATGGTCTCTAATGAAGCCCCACCCATGCTGCATGTTGAATTTTATCACAGTCCCGGTGGAAGGGGGACCATGAGCTGCACGGGGATTCCTCCTGGTCCGGCTCTTCTGCTCCGCGCTCCTTATCTGCGCTTGCTGTTCCCGGACCCGCCTCTCTCTCCGCTCCCTCTCGAAGACCTCGAGCTGCTGCCGGCAGCACTCTGCACGCTCTGCTGCGGCCGCCCGAGTCTCCTGAGTGAACCCCATGAGGTCTTCTCCGGTGGGGTCCCACTCAAACTGTGCCTCCTCCAGCGGGGGCAAGGTCCTCTTTACGGGCTTCGGAGCCGGAATCAGGGGCTCGCACATGGGCCTTGCTCTCTGGAGTTCCAGCTGAATGTACTCCTGGGGCCATATGAAGGGCTGCCCATCCGGGCACGTATGCTGGGCGAATAGATCTTCACCCAGGTGCGGCACTCGAGATGTTGAGGGCGCGTTGATGGTAGTGGCGCCCGGGTTGACCAGGCCTTGCGACCAGGCTTGGGGCACCCTAAAGGCAAAGGGCACCGTAAGAACGGCGGCGCCCGTGGTTATTCGGCCCTGCGGCCAGGCCGGTGGCTCCGCGGAGGTAGGGGGCGCTGTTGGAATGGCGGCGCCCGGGGGTACTAGGCCTTGCGACCAGGCCGGTGGTATTTCCTGCTTGGCCACGCTCGAGGTCGAGGCGTGTGACATCACAGGGGTCGCGGCCGCGGTTTCCGGTTGAGGCCTAGTCGGCGGCGGTGACGATGCAGCGACGGGCACGGCAGGGGGAATTTCGGGCTCTGCGACGGGGAGCTGGGGCAGGCACGCGGTTTCCCGGCTCGGGGTAGAGACGTCCCCTTTACCTGCCTCCATCCGTTCAGCTCCCTTCTCGGCGCCGTCTCCTGCCTTCATTCCTCCTGCGCCATCCTCAGAGGCGGTCTGTCTCCTTGTCTCGGGTGGCGTGCTCCGCTGACGGGTTTCGGTCTGCTGGGCCATCTCTCGGCTCCACTCCGCCAACGTCTCTCGCTGCACCCGGCCATCCTCCGTGCGAGGCCCTCCAGCGCGGTCTGTGCACACTCCCGGTCTCGGGGGAGCTGTGCTAGGATCTCCAACAGGCCTTCTCGAGTGGCGACCTGCAACAGGCTCCTGACCACTGGGTCGGTGCTGCCTGACTCTCCCTCCAGACGTCTTGTCTCCGGGTGCGCTCTCTCCAGACTGCTCCAAGCGACGCCCATCTTTGTTCTCTTCTTCTGTCTCCGCCCACATCGAGGGTGGTCCCGGGGCAACTTCAGTTCCAGGGGCAGTTCTCTTACGCTGATGGACACTTCCAGCATCACAGTCTCTGTTGGTGGGCGCGGTTTCCGCTTTTGGCGCCATTCTTCGACCTGGCCCACGATGGGAGGTGGCCTCTTGCCACCCTCTGGCACGCCCATAATGGCGTCCGCTCTTCCAAGGCGGGAAATCTTTGGAAATGGCGGGAATCGTCTCCCAGTGGCGGGAAACTCCATGGATGGCGGGAAAAAGCTGCAAATGGCGGACAACCGGCGGGAAACGACCTGTGATGGGATCCGATGGCGGGGACCCTCCGGAACCGGCAGGAGACTTCTTTTTGAGGTAACGGTGTACTTTTCTTCAGGCACGCAGTACCCGGTTGTTGCGGGCACGTTATCCTGCCGACTACGCCAAA
Organism: Phyllobates terribilis; assembly: GCF_046119375.1. Taxonomy (NCBI): domain Eukaryota; kingdom Metazoa; phylum Chordata; class Amphibia; order Anura; family Dendrobatidae; genus Phyllobates; species Phyllobates terribilis. The sequence continues at coordinate 1,684,784 of NW_027362845.1, read as the reverse complement.
GTTGACGCGCCCCCTGGGCCAGTGCTGTTAGGGATACCCGGAGCCGGATCAGATGGGAGTTGTAGTCTCCGAGTGGCTGTGACCCGGTCCGTGCCCAGGGTGTCAAACTCAGTGTGTGGCAGTCCTTATGATGTTACTAGATGTTCTTTTGTGTCGACTACGCCACCCGTTGAATTGCGGTCAGTATGGCCGCCGCTGCAGCAGGGTCCGCTGAGGCTGGTGATGTATGTGCAGCTCAGGTAGTATAACCCCCAACGGGAGGGGTATAGCCTCAGGGGGTCAGTTGCAGAGGATGGGGGTTGTGGTGGTGCAGCGGGGATGGAAATGAGACTCAGAGTCGGGCTGTGCAGTTCAGGGTTTGTTTACTTACTGCAGTTGTTCTGGTCACTCCGGCCTTAAGTGACCACCCGAGCCGTGCTGCGTCCACCAGGTCCTGGACTCGGCCAACCCCCAGGTGATTCTGGAGCGTGGTCCTGAGCTCCCTTTCTGTCCTGTCCTCTTCTCTGGCCTTCCCCACCAGGGATCCACCTATGTCCGGCTCCCTCGGGCCTCTTGGTGGTAAACCCTTGTCTCTGGGTTCCCTGACCCTATTCCTGGTCTGCCTTCTGGGTGGATTTAGTGGGTGATCGTGGCAGATCCTGCCCACGACCTCCGGTTCCTGGCTAAGGTGTGCTGTAGCCTCTGCCAGCTTGGGATCCGGTACCCTGTTGCCAACTCTTCACCCTCTGGTCTAATTTGGGCTCTTGGAGTTCCTTCTTTCTCCCCCTCTGGGTCTTTCTTTCTCCTCTCTCTCTCTCTTGGCCTTGGAGCTGCTCTTCTCCTCTGCTCTCTTCCTCTACAAAGACTGACGTCTCACTGACTGACCCTGATCTAAGATGGTTCCCACCTTATATACTCCCTCTATGTGTGAGCTCAGGTGACCAGCACCCAATGAGCTCCTAGCTTTACCCAGGCTGCTCCCCCTATCTGCCCCTACACTACTGGGATGTTCCACCCCCCCTCCCACTCCAGCCAGGAACAGACACTGTCGTACCTGCACATTTCTCTAGTGGGAGTACCATCGGTCTGTTCCTCGGAAATGGGATGTGTGTAGTGCATGCAGCCTACTGAGCTCAGTTCCACACTCCATCCTTACCCGGGAGTGGAATATCACACCTCTGGCTTGAGGTGCAATACCCCTGTAGCAGCCGAATCCTCAGGGTGCTACATTTATGCACCACACACACTGTATACGCCGTACGCACCACATACACACACTATATGCCGTACGCACCACACACACACTGTATACGCCGTATGCACCACACACACACTGTATACGCCGTATGCGCCACACACACACACACACACACAATGTATACGCAGTACGCACCACACACACACACTGTATACGGCGTATGCACCACACACACACAGTATACGCAGTACGCACCACACACACACACTGTATACGCCGTACGCACCACACACACACACTGTATACGCAGTACACACCACACACACTGTATACGCCGTACACACCACACACACACTATATACGCACCTCACACACACACTGTATACTCCGTACGCACCACACACACACTGTATACGCCGTACGCACCACACACACACACACTGTATACGCCGTACGCACCACACACACACTGTATACGCCATACGCACCACCACACACACTCTGTATACGCCGTACGCACCACCACACACACACTCTGTATACGCCGTACGCACCACCACACACACTCTGTATACGCCGTACGCACCACACACACACTGTATACGCTGTACGCATCAGACACACACACTGTATACGCCGTATGCACCACACACACTGTATACGCCGCACGCACCACACACACACTGTATACGTCGTACGCACCACCACACACACTGTATACGCTGTACGCATCAGACACACACACACTGTATACGCCGTATGCACCACACACACTGTATACGCCGCACGCACCACACACACACTGTATACGTCGTACGCACCACCACACACACTGTATACGCCATATGCACCACACACACACACTGTATACGTCGTACGCACCACACACACACTGTATACGTCGTACGCACCACACACACACTGTATACGCCGTACGCACCACACACACAAACTGTATATGCCGTACGCACCACACACACAAACTGTATACGCCGTACGCACCACACACACACACTGTATACGTCGTACGCACCACACACACACACTGTATACGTCGTACGCACCACACACACACTGTATATGCCGTAATCACCACACACACACTATATACGCCGTACGCACCACACACACAAACTGTATATGCCGTACGCACCACACACACAAACTGTATACGCCGTATGCACCACACACACACACTGTATACGTCGTACGCACCACACACACACTGTATATGCCGTAATCACCACACACACACTATATACGCTGTACGCACCACACACACACACATACTGTATACGCTGTACGCACCACACACACACACACTGTATACGCACCACACACACTGTATATGCACCACACATACACTGTATACGCACCACACACACACTGTATATGCCGTACGCACCACACACACACTGTATATGCCGTACGCACCACACACAATGTATACGCCGTACGCACCACCACACACACTGTATACGCCGTACGCACCACACACACACTCTGTATACGCCGTACGCACCACACACACACACTGTATACGCCGTACGCACCACACACACACACTCTGTATACGCCGTACGCACCACACACACTGTATACGCCGCACGCACCACACACACTGTATACGTCGTACGCACCACCACACACACTGTATACGCTGTACGCATCAGACACACACACTGTATACGCCGTATGCACCACACACACTGTATACGCCGCACGCACCACACACACACTGTATACGTCGTACGCACCACCACACACACTGTATACGCCATATGCACCACACACACACACTGTATACGTCGTACGCACCACACACACACTGTATACGTCGTACGCACCACACACACACTGTATACGCCGTACGCACCACACACACAAACTGTATATGCCGTACGCACCACACACAAACTGTATACGCCGTACGCACCACACACACACACTGTATACGTCGTACGCACCACACACACACACTGTATACGTCGTACGCACCACACACACACTGTATATGCCGTAATCACCACACACACACAATATACGCCGTACGCACCACACACAAACTGTATATGCCGTACGCACCACACACACAAACTGTATACGCCGTATGCACCACACACACACACTGTATACGTCGTACGCACCACACACACACTGTATATGCCGTAATCACCACACACACACTATATACGCTGTACGCACCACACACACACACATACTGTATACGCTGTACGCACCACACACACACACACACTGTATACGCACCACACACACTGTATATGCACCACACATACACTGTATACGCACCACACACACACTGTATATGCCGTACGCACCACACACACACTGTATATGCCGTACGCACCACACACAATGTATACGCCGTACGCACCAAACACTGTATACGCCGTACGCACCACCACACACACACAATGTATACGCCGTACGCACCACCACACACACTGTATACGCCGTACGCACCACCACACACACTGTATACGCCATACGCACCACACACACACTCTGTATACGCCGTACGCACCACACACACACACTCTGTATACGCCGTACGCACCACACACACACACACTGTATACGTCGTACGCACCACACACACACACACACACACTGTATACGCTGTACGCACCACACACACACTGTATACGCTGTACTTTTACCCCTTAAGGACCCTGGGATTTTCCATTTTTGCATTTTCATTTTTTGTTCCCCTTGTTCCCAGAGTCATAGCGTTTTTATTTTTTGGTCAATATGGCCGTGTGAGGGATTATTTTTTGCGGGATGAGTTGTACTTTTGAACAACATTACTGGTTTTACCATATCATGTACGGAAAATGGGAAAAAAAATCCAAGTACGGTGAAATTGCAAAAAAAGTGCAATACCACAGATGTTTTTTTTTTTTTTTTTACCACGTTCACTGAATGCTAACACTGACCTGCCATTATTATTCTCCAGGTCATTATGAGGTTGTAGATACCAAACATGTACAGGTTCTTTTTTATTTAAGTGGTGAAAAAAAAATCTAAAAGTTTGCTAAAAAAAATAAATAAAATGGCGCCATTTTACAAGACCCGTAGCGTCTCCATTTTTCGGGATCTGGGGCCGGCTTTATTTTTTATACGCCGAGCTGAAGTTTTCATTGATACCATTTTGGGGTAGATCCGATGTTTTAATCGCTCATTATTGCATTTTATTTCAATGTTGCGGCGACCAAAAAACGTAATTCTGGCGTTTAGAATTTTTTTCTCGTTACGCTGTTTACCGATCGGTTTAATTCTTTTTTTTGTATTGATAGATCGGGCGATTCTGAACACGGCGATACCAAATATGTGTGTGTGGGTGGTATTTTTAGAATTTTATTTTGAATGGGGCGAAAGGGGGGTGATTTACATTTTTTTTTTTTTTTTTTTTTACACTTTTTGCTTGCTTCTATAGTCTCATTAGGAGGCTAGAAGCAGCAACTGTCCAATCACCTCTGCTACATAGAGGGAATGAGCAGATCAACTCTATGTATCAGAAATGCTCCTGTGCTATGAGCGCCGACCACTAGGTGGCGCTCATAGCGTCAGTACATGACAATCACTGTAGTCTGCTGCAGACTCAGGGTTGTCATGCCCACCCGTCAGTGACCCGCGATTACGTGACGGGGTCACCGATGGGCGGGGTAAGTGACGCGCTTCCGGCGAAGCGCTGTTAAATGCCGCTGTCAGAGATTGACAGCGGCATTTAACATGTTAACAGCCGCGGGTGGATCGCGATTCCACCCGCGGCTGTTGGGGGCACATGTCAGCTGTATAAATCAGCTGACATGTGCCCGGTTCAGTGCGGGCTCAGCGCCGGAGCCCTCACTGAACCGGGGGTGATAGCCTAGTGCGTACTATTATGCCCCATGCTTTAAAGGGGTTAAATGGAGTATAATATTTGACAGCTCCAAAAAATTTCAGGATGTTTACGGCAGTGATATGGGATCACGTCTGATGACCACGGTTTTAGGCACTGGCCTTGTAGTGTGGTATTGGTCTGCGACCAAGTGTGAATAGGTTCAACAAAACACAGCTGGCAGACTTTAAATGAAGGGTAATATTTGGCACGCTCCACAAAATGTCACGATTATTAGGTAAGGTGTGTATAGGAAAATGTTATTTAAGGAAATAAAATGTACATTTTATTTGGGATTCCACCGCAGTCAGTGATTTTAGTCCAGTGTTTTCCTGTAACTCACATAGCAGTAGAAGACAAAGACAGAAACACAATACACAAATCCCCTGCAGTAAATAAACCGCAATAGTGCATGAAAATAACAAAGGGGACTTAGTTAACAGAATTTTGATCAAAATAATGTGAAAGCCATCCCGCCTCATCACGGCGACCCTTATGGGACAGTCCTAACTCTAATATTTAACACCTTACCGTTTGTCAAGTGGACACAGAGACATGGGGCACAAGATGCTTTCTGTGAGCTGGAAAGCTTATTCATCTTGCTCCCCATGTCTCCGTGTCCACTGTTTTGGTTCAGTCTCTCTTCCCTTATCCACATGTATGTCACTTGACAAACGGTAAAGTTTTAAATATTAGAGTTAGGACTGTCCCATAAGGGTCGCCGTGACGAGGCGGGATGGCTTTCGCATTATTTCAATCAAAATTATGCTAACTAAGTACGCTTTATTATTTTCATTCACTATTGCGATTTATTTATTTACTGCAGGGTGTTTGTGTATTGTATTTCTGTCTTAGTTTTTTTTCTGGCTAGTGGCCATGTGTGAACATGCTCTTACATGCTGCATGCACGACAATTTAAATTCCAGTTCAGATCTCGAGTTTTTTTTTCATATAGCAGTAGGTTATATGGATTAAAATAAAGGTTCATTTAAATAGCTGTCATGAATTATAACATGGGGCTGTGGGATATTTGCAGTCTGTGACTTTTTTGTTTAGTAATTTATTTCCTGAAGTGTAAACTTGATACATAAACAGCAGTGTCCGTTATGATGACATCACAAAGCACATGACAGCACCGAGAACATGACATCATAGACCTCACATGACATCATAACTGCTACAGAATGTACAAAGTTCTATTCCTGAGCCATCTTGTGTCACAGCTTGAAGAGGACCAGTCCAGGTAAGTAGCTCATCACTGAACGCTGGGGAACGGGTCACATTGGAAAGGGAGGAGGACTGGCTGCACAGCATTGTGTCACAGCACAAACAGCAGAGCAGGATCAGGAAGAGATCTGCAGTGTGTGCTGTATGGACTGTGTCCTCATCCCCATGATATTTCCAGATGATTATTAGCTGCATTGTTTTCTTTCTTCCTGACCTTCCTCAAGGCGGTTCTGAGATCTGTGGAGTAACTATCATACGTCCGGCAATTATCAAGTGAGTAGACTTTTTGGGATTCAGCAAGAAGGTAGGTGTGCGTGCATGTGACTGTGTGTGTAGGCCCAGCATTGAAGGTTTGTGTGACCCCAGATCTAAAGGGAAGTGTGTCTGTGACCCCAGCACTAAAAAGATGTGTGTCTGTGACCCCACCAATAAAGGGATATGTGCCTGTGACCCCACCAATAAAGGCATGTGTGTCTGTGATCCCACCAATAAAGGGATGTGTGTCTGTGACCCCACCAATAAAGGGATGTGTGCCTGTGACCCCACCAATAAAGGGGTGGCTGTGTGATGGTTTGTGTGTCCCTGCACTAATGGGGTGTGTGTTTGTGTCCTCAACACTGCAGCACTGAAGGGGTGTGTGCACGTGTGTTTGGCACATGTGTACATGTCCCTGAAATGCAGCACTGAAGGGATGTGTGTGTGGCCCCAGCACTGAAGGTGTGTGTCTGTGTCTGTTTGTGTGACCTCAGCACCAAAGGGATGTGTGTCTGTGACCCCAGCAATAAAGATGTGTGTCTCTATGGCCCCATCAATAACGGGGAGGCTGTGTGATGGTTTGCGTGTCCCTGCACTAATGGGGTGTATGCTTGTTTCCTCAACACTGCAGCACTGAAGGGGTGTGAGCACGTGTGTTTGGCATGTGTTTTCCCCTGAAATGCAGCACTGAAGGGCTGTGTGGGTGGCCCCAGCACTGAAGGTGTGTGTCTGTTTGTGTGACCTCAGCACCAAAGGGATGTGTGTCTGTGACCCCAGCAATGAAGGGGTTGTGTCTCTATGGCCCCATCAATAAAGGGGTGGCTGTGTGATGGTTTGTGTGTCCCTGCACTAATGGGGTGTGTGTTTTTGTGTCCTCAACACTGCAGCACTGAACGGGTGTGAGCACGTGTGTTTGGCACATGTGTACATGTCCCCTGAAATGCAGCACTGAAGGGCTGTGTGTGTGGCCCAGCACTGAAGGTGTGTGTCTGTGTCTGTTTGTTTGATCTCAGCACCAAAGGGATGTGTGTCTGTGACCCCAGCAATAAAGATGTGTGTCTCTATGGCCCCATCAATAACGGGGAGGCTGTGTGATGGTTTGCGTGTTCCTGCACTAATGGGGTGTGTGCTTGTTTCCTCAACACTGCAACACTGAAGGGGTGTGTGCACGTGTGTTTGGCACATGTGTATATCTCCCCTGAAATGCAGCACTGAAGGGCTGTGTGGGTGGCTCCAGCACTGAAGGTGTGTGTCTGTATCTGTTTGTGTGACCTCAGCACCAAAGGGATGTGTGTCTGTGACCCCAGCAATGAAGGGCTGTGTCTCTATGGCCCCATCAATAAAGTGGTGGCTGTGTGATGGTTTGTGTGTCCCTGCACTAATGGGGTGTGTGTTTGTGTCCTCAACACTGCAGCACTGAAGGGGTGTGTGCACGTATGTTTGGCACACATGAACATGTCTACAGAAATGCAGCACTGAAGGGCTGTGAGTGTGGCCCCACCACTGAAACTGAGTGTCTGTGTCTGTTTGTGCGACCTCAGCACCAAAGGGATGTCTGTCTGTGACCCCAGAAATGAAGGGGTGTCTCTGTGAACCCATCAATTAAGGGATGGATGTGTGATGGTTTGTGTGTCCCTGCACTAATGGGGTGTGTGTTTGTGTCCTCAATACTGCAGCACTGAAGGGGTGTGTGCACATGTGTTTGGCACACGTGTACATGTCCCCTGAAATGCAGCACTGAAGGGCTGTGTATGTGGCCCCAGCACTGAAGGTGTGTGTCTGTGTCTGTTTGTGTGACCTCAGCACCAAAGGGATGTGTGTCTGTGACCCCAGCAATAAATATGTGTGTGTCTCTATGGCCCCATCAATAACGGGGAGGCTGTGTGATGGTTTGCGTGTCCCTGCACTAATGGGGTGTGTGCTTGTCTCCTCATCACTGCAACACTGAAGGGGTGTGTGCACGTGTGTTTGGCATACGTGTACATGTCCCCTGAAATGCAGCACTGAAGGGCTGTGTGTGTGGCTTCAGCACTGAAGGTGTGTGTCTGTGTCTGTGTGACCTCAGCACCAAAGGGATGTGTGTCTGTGACCCCAGCAATGAAGGGGTGTCTCTGTGACCCCATCAGTAAAGGGGTGGATGTGTGATGGTTTGTGTGTCCCTGCACTAATGGGGTGTGTGCTTGTTTCCTCATCACTGCAACACTGAAGGGGTGTGTGCACGTGTGTTTGGCATACGTGTACATATCCCCTGAAATGCAGCACTGAAGGGCTGTGTGTGTGGCTTCAGCACTGAAGGTGTGTGTCTGTGTCTGTTTGTGTGACCTCAGCACCAAAGGGATGTGTGGCTGTGACCCCAGCAATGAAGGGGTGTCTCTGTGACCCCATCAATAAAGGGGTGGATGTGTGATGGTTTGTGTGTCCCTGCACTAATGGGGTGTGTGTTTGTGTCCTCAACACTGCAGCACTGAAGGTGTGTGAGCACGTGTGTTTGGCACACGTGTACATGTCCCCTGAAATGCAGCACTGAAGGGCTGTGTATGTGGCCTCAGCACTGAAGGTGTGTGTCTGTGTGACCTCAGCACCAAAGGGATGTGTGTCTGTGACCCCAACAATGAAGGGGTTGTGTCTCTATGGCCCCATCAATAAAGGGGTGGCTGTGTGATGGTTTGTGTGTCCCTGCAATAATGGGGTGTGTGTTTGTGTCCTCAACACTGCAGCACTGAAGGGGTGTGTGCACGTGTGTTTGGCACACATGTACATGTCTCCAGAAATGCAGCACTGAAGGGCTGTGTGTGTGGCCCCAGCACTGAAGGTGTGTGTCTGTGTCTGTTTTTGTGAGCTCAGCACCAAAGGGATGTGTGTCTGTGACTCCAGAAATGAAGGGGTGTCTCTATGGCCCCATCAATAAAGGGGTGGCTGTGTGATGGTTTGTGTGTCCCTGCACTAATGGGGTGTGTGTTTCTGTCCTCAACACTGCAGCACTGAAGGGGTGTGTGCACATGTGTTTGGCACACGTGTACATGTCCCCTGAAATACAGCACTGAAGGGCTGTGTGTGTGGCCCCAGCACTGAAGGTGTGAGTCTGTGTCTGTGTGACCTCAGCACCAAAGGGATGTGTGTCTGTGACCCCAGCAATAAAGATGTGTGTCTCTATGGCCCCATCAATAACGGGGAGGCTGTGTGATGGTTTGCGTGTCCCTGCACTAATGGGGTGTGTGCTTGTTTCCTCAACACTGCAGCACTGAAGGGGTGTGTGCACGTGTGTTTGGCACACGTGTACATGTCCCCTGAAATGCAGCACTGAAGGGCTGTGTGTGTGGCCCCAGCACTGAAGGTGTGTGCATGTGTCTGTTTGTGTGACCTCAGCACCAAAGGGATTTGTGCCTGTGACCCCAGCACTGAAGATGTGTGTGTCTGGGATCCCATCAATAACGGAGTGGCTGTGTGATGGTTTGCGTGTCCCTGCACTAATGGGGTGTGTGTTTGTGTCCTCATCACTGCAACACTGAAGGGGTGTGTTTGGCACACGTGTACATTTCCCCTGAAATGCAGCACTGAAGGGCTGTGTGTGTGGCTCCAGCACTGAAGATGTGTGTCTGTGTCTGTATGTGTGACCTCAGCACCAAAAGGGATGTGTGTCTGTGACCCCAGAAATGAAGGGGTGTCTCTGTGACCCCATCAATAAAGGGGTGGATGTGTGATGGTTTGTGTGTCCCTGCACTAATGGGTTGTGTGTTTGTATCCTTAACACTGCAGCACTGAAGGGCTGTGTGTGTGGCCCCAGCACTGAAGGTGTGTGTCTGTTTGTGTCACCTCAGTACCAAAGGGATGTGTGTCTGTGACCCCAGCAATGAAGGGGTTGTGTCTCTATGGCCCCATCAATAACGGGGAGGCTGTGTGATGGTTTGTGTGTCCCTGCACTAATGGGGTGTGTGCTTGTTTCCTTATCACTGCAACACTGAAGGGGTGTGTGCACGTGTGTTTGGCACACGTGTACATTTCCCCTGAAATGTAGTACTGAAGGCCAGTGTGTGTGGCTCCAGCACTGAAGGTGTGTGTCTGTGTCTGTTTGTGTGACCTCAGCACTAAAGGGATGTGTGTCTGTGATCCCAGAAATGAAGGGGTGTCTCTGTGGCCCCATCAATAAAGGGGTGGATGTGTGATGGTTTGTGTGTCCCTGCACTAATGGGGTGTGTGTTTGTCCTCAACACTGCAGCCCTGAAGGGGTGTGTGCACGGATGTTTGGCACATGTGTACATGTCTCCAGAAATGTAGTACTGAAGGCCAGTGTGTGTGGCTCCAGCACTGAAGGTGTGTGTCTGTGTCTGTTTGTGTGACCTCAGCACTAAAGGGATGTGTGTCTGTGATCCCAGAAATGAAGGGGTTGTGTCTCTATGGCCCCATCAATAAAGGGGTGGCTGTGTGATGGTTTGTGTGTCCCTGCACTAATGGGGTGTGTGTTTGTGTCCTCAACACTGCAGCCCTGAAGGGGTGTGTGCACGGATGTTTGGCACATGTGTACATGTCTCCAGAAATGCAGCACTGAAGGGCTGTGTGTGTGGCCCCAGCACTGAAGGTGTGTGTCTGTGTCTGTTTGTGTGACCTCGGCACCAAAGGGATGTGTGTCTGTGACCCCAGCAATAAAGATGTGTGTCTCTATGGCCCCATCAATAACGGGGAGGCTGTGTGATGGTTTGCGTGTCCCTGCACTAATGGGGTGTGTGCTTGTTTCCTCAACACTGCAGCACTGAAGGGGTGTGTGCACGTGTGTTTGGCACACGTGTACATGTCCCCTGAAATGCAGCACTGAAGGGCTGTGTGGGTGGCCCCAGCACTGAAGGTGTGTGTATGTTTGTGTGACCTCAGCACCAAAGGGATGTGTGTCTGTGACCCCAGCAATGAAGGGGTTGTGTCTCTATGGCCCCATCAATAAAGGGGTGGCTGTGTGATGGTTTGTGTGTGCCTGCACTAATGGGGTGTGTGTTTCTGTCCTCAACACTGCAGAACTGAAGGGGTGTGTGCACGTGTGTTTGGCACATGTGTTTATTTCCCCTGAAATGCAGCACTGAAGGGCTGTGTGGGTGGCCCCAGCACTGAAGGTGTGTGTCTGTTTGTGTGACTTCAGCACCAAAGTGATGTGTGTCTGTGACCCCAGCAATGAAGGGCTGTGTCTCTATGGCCCCATTAATAAAGGGGTGGCTGTGTGATGGTTTGTGTGTCCCTGCACTAATAGGGTGTGTGTTTGTGTCCTCAACACTGCAGCACTGAAGGGGAGTGTGCACGTGTGTTTGGCACACATGTACATGTCTCCAGAAATGTAGCACTGAAGGGCTGTGTGTGTGGCCCCAGCACTGAAGGTGTGTGTCTGTGTCTGTTTGTGTGACCTCAGCACCAAAGGGATGTGTGTCTGTGACCCCAGAAATGAAGGGGTGTCTCTATGGCCCCATCAATAAAGGGGTGGCTGTGTGATGGTTTGTGTGTCCCTGCACTAATGGGGTGTGTGTTTCTGTCCTCAACACTGCAGCACTGAAGGGGTGTGTGCACATGTGTTTGGCACACGTGTACATGTCCCCTGAAATACAGCACTGAAGGGCTGTGTGTGTGGCCCCAGCACTGAAGGTGTGAGTCTGTGTGTGTTTGTGTGACCTCAGCACCAAAGGGATGTGTGTCTGTGACCCCAGCAATAAAGATGTGTGTCTCTATGGCCCCATCAATAACGGGGAGGCTGTGTGATGGTTTGCGTGTCCCTGCACTAATGGGGTGTGTGCTTGTTTCCTCAACACTGCAGCACTGAAGGGGTGTGTTCACGTGTGTTTGGCACACGTGTACATGTCCCCTGAAATGCAGCACTGAAGGGCTGTGTCTGTGGCCCCAGCACTTAAGGTGTGTGTCTGTGTCTGTTTGTGTGACCTCAGCACCAAAGGGATGTGTGTCTGTGACCCCAGCAATGACGGGGTGTGTCTCTATGGTCCCATCAATAAAGGGGTGGCTGTGTGATGGTTTGTGTGTCCCTGGACTAACGGTCTGTGTGTTTGTCTACCGAGCACTGCAGCATTGAAGGGGTGTGTGCACGTGTGTTTATTGTATGTGTATAGAGGTGAGTGTGTATTTGTGTGTGTGTGTGTATGTATGTGTGTGTTGAGGTGAGTGTGTATGTGTGTGAATGTTCATGTATGTATTAAAGGTAACCCATCACTTCATTTCAGGCCCCTAAACCACCACCATTGTGAAATACCACTGTGTAATGAGTTTATAAAGATGCCCCTGTATAAATCATTCATTTCTGCATTGTGTAGACAATGAGCTTATAATGAACCAACAGTTTATACAAGGACATATTTATTATTCTGTTGGTGCCTTGGTGGTGATGTCATTCCCAGTCCCCTTAAAGGGTTATTTGGGACTTAAGAATTGATGAGCTATCTGTAAGATAGCTCATCAGTATGAGATCGGGGGGTCTGACACCTGGCACCCCCACGATCAGCTGAAATCTGCTCCGGCAGTTGCCAGACACATGATGAGCATACTTGATAGGACGCTGCTTCTGGTCTATAGGACGCACACAATACTGAGCAAGATTTTTTGTTGTTAAAAAGTGCGTCATATAGTCTAGAAAATACAGTTAATGACGGTCACTCTTTAACTAAGAAATGCATCTTAACTTATGAAGGACTATATCCGTCATAATTCTGCTCCCCGCATTTCTTGCAGGCTCACACGCCGAGTCTGCATCTTTCTCGGCAGATGATGGCTGTGTTATACAGCAATCATATGCCTCTAACAGTCGCAGGTTGAGCGGAGCTCTGCCCACGACAGTTAGCCTATTAAATCTTGCTATCAGTGTGTGACAGTGGCATTTAATGTTCGCCAGCAGGGGGTGCACCATTCCATCTCTTCATTGGCGCACCCGTGACTTGATCACTGAAGATCCCTGTGTCTGTCATCACTGGATTCCTGTGACAGCCAGCCTGTTGCTAGTGTTCATAGGAGACCGTGATTTCTGCTATATATAGCAATGCTGTATATAGCACAAGCAATCAGATGATTGCAGGTTCAAGCCCCCTATAGAGACGAACAAATACAGTGAAAAGTAAAAAAAAATGAAAAAGTATAAAAGTTCAAATCATCCCAGTTTTCCCCCCATTAAAAATTAAGAAATATAAAACATTTAAAAAATACACATATTTGGTATCGCTGCGTTTGTAAAAGTCAGATCCATCAAAATATAAAATAAATGAATCCATTTAGTAAACGGCGTAACTAGAACATTACATAAAATGCCAGAATTACAGATTTTCAGTCGTTGCAACAAGAAAAAAATATATAATAACAGACAATCAAAACATTGTATATACCCCAAAATGATATCAATATAACCGTCAGTCTGTGGTGCAAAAAACTAGCCCTCACGCAGCCCCATTCCCGAAACATGAAAACGCCGCGGCTTTCAGATCTCGGAAAGTGGCGACACAAGCAAATTATTTTTACAAATTTCTAAATTTATTTTCATCACTTAAATATAAATCCTATAAATCATCACTGAAGTAGAACAGATGAAGCTTTACTACCTCCTGCTCCAGCTCCAGGACTTCACCGCTGCTGCTGATCTTTAGTCACTGGCTTCAAGGGTGACATCATGACTGCAGCTCTGCAGCCAATCACTTGGCTCAGTGGGCCATGCTGACAGAGCTTCTAAGCTCAGTGATTGGCTGCAGCAATGATGTGTGCTGAAGTTGAGCCATCACCCCTGCAGCCTGTCACAATAGAGCACAGGAAGCGCTGAAGATCCAGAGCTGGAGCAGCAGGAGAAAGTAAAGCTCTGTGTGTTTTCTCTACCACTGGGAACCTCCTATATATTACATAAAAACATTCCTGAAAACCCCTTTAATCTGACTTTATAGAAAAAGTCTATATCCGGCTACTGTCCTCCCCTCATGAATCACAAAATATGCCAAGTGTGAACAACTCCTGTCCCCAAATGAGGACTTGCAGGCGATCAGTTGATAGTCGGGGGTCTGGCAGTGAACACCCTCAGCAATCAGCTGTGTTTTGCTGGACGTAGCGGCCTCTCCAGGACACATGTGGTATTACATGGTGCTCTTTCAGAATAATATGTAATATGTAATACATGATATCTTGAAGTCTTCCAGAAGAAGATATTGGCAGACAGGTAATGACTTATTACCTACCAGCCATTGTCTCCTTTATCACTCGCTAGTTCTTATACACATTTGGATGATGTCACATCTTCGTTGGAAGCCGTATTAGGAACCTCCATCGCAGATTTTATCATACAGGACGAGTTCTCAGCCAACAGCTATTTGGCCATTGTTCACATGACGTAAGCCTATGTTATATACAGCAATATGCAGCAGGATACACGAGATCCAGGGAAATATCCGATCGCCAGAAATGGGGTCAGGAAGGAATTTTTTTCCCCCCTGAATCAGAATTCTTTTGGGGGGTTTCTTTGCCTTCTTCTGGATCTTTGGGTCCCAATGACTCTCAGGTGGTCCCCAATGACCGCAACTCGTTGTGTGGTCTCCACCGGGGCCAATCTGAGAGTGACTGTGACCATAGTTTAATTTCTTAAAGGGCCAGTAATATTTTCATTACAATGTTGCTTATTGCTATTTCAATAAAAAAATTTATTATATATATATATTGTTTTGTGTGTTTTTTTTTCCTGGATTTCACCTTCCACAGTGAGAATGATAAGAGTAATCACAAAATATGGGGGCTCCATACACAGAGAGAACTCTGGTACCAAATTCCATGACAATTGTTCTGGGGTTCAGTCTGTGATGGAGCAGTAACATTGTATCCAGGACGTCGTACACACTATGCTACAGAAAGAAGACTGAAGAACGGGACGCAGCCGCAGAATACAGGAGACACAGGGTCTTGTGTAACAGGAAAAAACAGGAAAGATGTTCAACAAGTGGCCGGGGGGCTCCAGGACCAAACCAGGAGGGAGGCCTCAGTCATCAGTGGCCAATATTCCCATGAAGTGGCCACATTTACCAACCGTTCTGCAGCCACTCATTTACCTTTGTCCAACACCTCCGTCAGTCCTTGCAGTTATTAGGCCACCACTGAAATTCTTTTCTGACTACACACAGACACGTACATAGAAACCGTGCATGCCGCCATCACCGTCCACAACCAGAGTCCTGGTCCAGACCAGTGGCCTTTCCAATTCAAGTCTACTTGGGTTTAAACAAGGGCACTGTCTCTAAGAGAACCATGTGCTTGCCACTTGGAACAGCAGTAATACAGTAACACCAGGTTAATATTCTTCGGGCACAGAGATGCACAGACAGTGAACCCTCTTAAAAAGAAGAATTGGACTGACATTCCCTAAGCAATAAGTACCCACACAATTGGAGGGACAGATTGCTAGCCCTTGCTGCACCATGGTGTACGCCCAGTGGTGGCCACTCTTAGTCTAAGTTGGCTCTTCAGATTGCATGGTGATAAAGAACCTGAGGGCCATATACCTTCAAGAAAAAGATCTCATAAGGACACGTTGCCTTGAATTGTGAAGAACACAATAATGTTTTCCATACAATTCTATTGTGTTCTATTCAGGATATATTAAAAAAAAGTCTGGTCCTTAGAAGTTATAAAATGAGGTGAATACAACCTCAGGTGAACAACAACACATCACAAACTACACCAGGTCATCGAATATTTACCAAAAAATAGACTTAAATGCAGAAACAGGGTGTGAAAAATTAAAGGGGTTGTCCAATGAAAACAAGCTCCAATCTACAGGAACCGTCATCCCCTTTAGATTGGAACGGTGGTCCGCATGCTAAAATGCTGCTCCATTCATTCTATATGAGGCGGCCATGAAGTGCGCCCGACTTTTTAGGACCGATGAGACAGAGTGGCCTTACAGAGAAGGGTCCTTGGATTGGACGCCGAGTTACGGACCCCAAAGCAGCACTGAATATGATGTACTAGTGGGCGTCATGAGTGCAAGGGTTCAAGGGCGCCAGTAGTGGAAGACATAGTGCGCGAAACCGAAGAACAAATAAGCAGACCTGCTGATCAGCACTGCAGTGCCGAGCCCGAGTTATGGCGAAATAGGGAGCGACAGTGCGCCTCACCAGTCCTGGAGTATATTACAGAGGAAGGATACTGTGTGGAAAATGCTTCATACTGTAAAGGAAACCTCCAGAACACTTTGTGCCCCCCGATATCCCTTGTATGCCGGGACGTTGCTAGGGTCCTAAAAGATCAGGGGCCAAAGCCCCAAAGTAGGTGTTTCCCCATACAACCTCCCCGCCACTTAAAAGAGGACCTATACATATATAATTACTGTACACCATTGTTGCTAACCTAAAATACACAACTGAAATACCAATATTCCCAAAATTACTTCTATACAAGGCAATAATAATCCCGCTACACAATGCCCTCTACCATCAACACTACACAGTGAGTACATAGTATTATGATATGACCATTGCCTCTACATAAAAAACACACTGTACAAAGACCATCTGACTTCTCACATTTCCAGCACCGTCCCCATCTATTCCCCCCCTGCACAACCTCCCCATGCTGCCTGCTCCTCCGACGTGGAATAGGAACCTCAATACTTCAAAAATTATGTCATTACTATGATTACCCTCCACCAATTAATGCTACAAAGACTGTGTGCCAGATAGAGGGGACCTATAAAAATAATAGCGTCCCATAGAAAGTAGTAAAGACCCCACTGTGCTACCTAGCAAGTAATAATGCCAGATATGCTCTTATGAAAGTTTCAATATCTGAAGTGTTCCCTCCAAGCAACAAATACCGTTGAGTATCCCCTTTAAGTAATAATGCCCCCTTAAAGCCACAATCAAACTACACCCAACTACAAAGTTCTTCTTCAAGTCTATGGACGATGATTTCGGGGTGGTGAAAGAAGAAATTTCTGATGATGCACCCATTTAAAAGAAATAATGTCCTGAGTGCCCCCATAGCACCCTGTACATTGTATGATAGTCCCACAGCTCCCTATACACTGTATGATGGTCCCCACAGCTCCCAATGCACTGTATGATGGTCCCCACAGATCCCTATACACTGCATGATGGTCCCCACAGCTCCCTAGACACTGTATGATGGTCTCCACAGCTCCCTACGCACTGTATGATGATCCCCATAGCTCCCTATACCCTGTATGATGGTACCCACAGCTCTGTATGCACTACATAATGGTCCCCACAGCTCCCTATGCACTGTATGATGGTCCCCACAGATCCCTATACACTGCATGATGTTCCCCACAGCTCCCTAGACACTGTATGATGGTCCCCACAGCTCCTTACACACTGTATTATGGTCCCCACAGCTCCCTACGCACTGCATGATGTTCCCCACAGCTCCCTACGCACTGTATGATGATCCCCATAGCTCCCTATACCCTGTATAATGGTCCCCACAGCTCCGTATGCACTGCATAATGGTCCCCACAGGTCCCTATGCACTGTATCATGGTCCCCACAGCTCCCTACGCTCTGTATGATGGTCTCCACAGCTCCCTATGCACTGTATGATGGTCCCCACAGCTCCCTATGCACTGGTATCATGGTCCCCACAGCTCCCTATGCACTGGTATCATGGTCCCCACAGCTCCCTATGCTCTGTATGATGGTCCCCACAGCTCCCTATACACTGTATGATGGTCCCCACAGCTCCCTATGCCCGGTATGATGGAACCCACAGTTCCCTATGCACTGTATGATGGTCCCCACAGCTATCTACGCTCTGTATGATGGAACCCACAGCTCCCTATGCACTGTATGATGGTCCCCACAGCTATCTACGCTCTGTATGATGGTCCCCACAGCTCACTATGCACTGTATGATGGTCCCCACAGCTCCTTAGATACTGTACGATGGTCCCCACAGCTCCCTAGACACTGTATGATGGTCACCACAGCTCCCTATGCTCTGTATGATGGTCCCCACAGCTCCCTATACACTGTATGATGGTCCCCACAGCTCCCTACACACTGTATGATGGTCCCCACAGCTTCTTAGATACTGTACGATGGTCCCCACAGCTCCCTAGACACTGTATGATAGTCCCCACAACTTCCTACACACTGTATGATTGTCCCCACAGCTCCTTAGATACTGTATGATGATTCCCACATCTCCCCCATGCACTGTATGATGGTCCCCACAGCTCACTATGCACTGTATGATGGTCCCCACAGCTCCCTACACACTGTATGATGGTCCCCACAGCTTCTTAGATACTGTACGATGGTCCCCACAGCTCCCTAGACACTGTATGATAGTCCCCACAACTTCCTACACACTGTATGATTGTCCCCACAGCTCCTTAGATACTGTATGATGATCCCCACAGCTCCCCCATGCACTGTATGATGGTCCCCACAGCTCCCTATGCTCTGTATGATGGTCCCCACAGCTCCCTATACACTGTATGATGGTCCCCACAGCTCCTTAGATACTGTATGATGGTCCCCACAGCACCCTAGACACTGTATGATAGTCCCCACAACTTCCTACACACTGTATGATGGTCCCCACAGCTCCCTATGCATTGCATAATGGTCCCCACAGCTCTCTATAGTCTGTATGATGGTCCCCACAGCTCCCTATGCCCTGTATGATGGAACCCACAGCTCCCTATGCACTGTATGATGGTCCCCACAGCTATCTACGCTCTGTATGATGGAACCCACAGCTCACTATGCTCTGTATGATGGTCCCCACAACTCCCTATGCACTGCATAATGGTCCCCACAGCTCCCTACGCACTGCATAATGGTCCCCACAGCTCCCTACGCACTGCATAATGGTCCCCACAGCTCCCTATGCTCGGTATGATGGTCCCCACAGCTCTCTATGCCCTGTATGATGGTCCCCACATCTCCCTATGTACTGCATAATGGTCCCCACAGCTCCCTATGCATTGTCTGATGGTCCCCACAGCTCCCTATGCACTGTATGATGGTCTCTACAACTCCTTATAACTGGCATGATGGTCCCTACAACTCCCTATATCCTGTATAATGGCCCTCACAGCCCCATATATACAGTACTGTATGATGGCCCCCGCAGCCCAATATATACTGTATGATGGCCCCAACACCCACTTGTACACTATATTATGGCCCCTACAGCTCCCTTTATACTGTATGATGGCCCCACAGCCCCTTATAAACTGTATTCTGGCACCCACTCCCCATTTTATATAATATGATGGCCCCACTGCCCCTTATATATAGCATGATGACTCCCATAGCCCCTTATAGTATGATGGCACCCACACCCCTTATATATACAGGTGCATCTCACTGAATTAGAATATCATCAAAAAGTTTATTTATTTTAGTTCTTCAATGCTGAAAATGAAACTCATATATTATATAAAGTCATTACAATCAAAGTGATCTATTTCAAGTGTTTATTCCTGTTAATGTTGATGATTATGGCCAGGGGCGCACATAGAAATCATGAGGCCCCATAGCAGAAGCTCTAATTGGACCCCCCCACCAAAAAAATATTTGTCTGTGTCACAGAAGAGCCGATCTCACAACTTTCCAGCCTTTACTTCGCTTTTCTAATGTTCCTCCTACTGAAGTCCTAGATCCCTCTTTCATTGCCCCCATGAAGTATGATGCCAATAAAAGTGCCCCCCAAACACAGTATGATACCCCCATGGTGCATTCCTCCACATTAGCCTCTACATGAACAGTATAATGACCTTATTGTACCCCACTTCAACTCCCAAGGCAAAGTATGGTGACCCTAACACAGTATGATTCCCCCAACTGTGACTCCCACACAGCCCTCCATACAGTATAATGGGCCTACATACAGTATAATGGCCCGCACTAGCCCTCCAAACAGTATAATGGCCCCACACACCCCTCCAAACAGTATGATGGCCCCACACACCCCTCCAAACAGTATGATGGACCCCACACAGCCCTCCATACAGTATGATGGACCCCACACAAACCTTCACACCGTATAATTGCTTTCATACAGTATAACGGCCCCCCATATAGCCCTCAAAATATCATAATGGCCCCACATAGACTTCCATATAGTATAATATGCCACCCATAATCCTTCATATAGTATAATGCACTCTCCAAAATCCTCCATATAGTATAATGAACTTCCCATAGTCCTCGATAGAATATAATGCACTCCCCATAGTCCTCCATACAGTATATTTCACACCCAAAAGGGTAAAATGCAGCCCCCATATAGTATAATGCACCACACAGTCCTGCAGTATTATGGGCACCACGTACTCACTGATTTTAAAATACTGTATGTTTTAAATAAGACGACCCGAATATAAGCCGAGGCCCCTAATTTTACCACAAAAAACTGGGAAAACGTATTGAGTTGAGTATAACCCTAGGGTGGGAAATGCAGCAGCTACTGGAAAATTTCATCATCTTGGTATGTATGGCTCCCTCATCACCAATCCTGGTATGTATGGCACCCCTCATCCCCCAATCCCTGGTACATATGGCACCCTCATCCCCAAATCCTGGTATGCATGGCCCCCCTCATCCCCCAATCCTGGTATGCATGGCCACCCCTTATCCACCAATCCTGGTATGCATAGCACCCCTCATCCCCCAATCCTGGAATGCATGGCCCCCCCTCATCCCCCAATCCTGGTATGCATGGTCTTCTCATTCCCCAATCCTAATATGAATGGTCTCCTCATCCCCCAATCCTGGTATGTATGGCCTCTTCATCCCCCAATCCTGGCATGCATGGCCTCTTCATCTCCCATTCCTGGTATATATGCCCCCCCTCATCCCCAATCCTGGTATGTATCATGGCACCCCTCATCCCCCAATCCTGGTATGCGTGCCCCCCCTCATCCCCCAATCCTGGTATGCGTGGCCCCCTCATCCCCCAATCCTGGTATGTGTGGCCTCCTCATCCCCCAATCCTGGTATGTATGGCTTCCATGTCCCCCAATCTTGGTATCTGTGGCCTCCTCATCCCCCAGTCTTGGTATGTGTGGCCTCCTCATCCCCCAATCCTGGTATGTGTGGCCCCCTCATCCTCCAATCCTGGTATGCATGGCCCCCTCATCCCCCAATCCTGGTATGTGTGGCCCCCTCATCCCCCAATCCTGGTATGTGTGGCCCCCCTCATCCCCCAATCCTGGTATGTATGGCCTCCTCACCCCCCCATCACTGCACACATAAAAAATAAACACTTATACTCACCTTCCTTCCTCACCTCTGCTCCAGAGCTGCTGTGTTCTGTCGGCCAGCAGCTCATGTTGGTATCTGAGTAGCGCGCGCTCTCAGTTGTCGAGGTGAGCTGCTGCTGCTGCCGGCATAGTCACTGCTCTCCACGCCGGGACTATGAGCGTTGACAAGCATGAATATGCATTCTCTTTAGTATCGGGCACTGTAAGCAGGAGCCATGGCTCAGCGCTCCTCCGTGCCCGCTACTAAAGAGAATGAATATTCCCTCTTCTCCACGCCCATGGAAGTGGAGAAGAGGGAATATTCATGTCCCTTTAACAGCGGGCACACGTGGTAGCTACAGGAGCCGCTAGTGCGTGTGCCCGCTCCTCCGCCGCAACCTCTCACCCCCCCAATACTCACCTATCCTCCTCGCTCCCCCGAGGCTCACGGGCCCCATAGCAGTGGTGTGGCCTGCCACCATTGGCGGTACGCCACTGATTATGGCTTACAGCCAATCAAATCATAAAAGTCATTATCTCAGTAAATTAAAATACTTTATAGCATCAGCTTGAAAAATGTCTTGGCCTACTGAAAAGTATGTTCAGTACATGCACTCAATACTTGGTCGGGGCTCCTTTGGCATCAATTACTGCATCAATGCGGCAATGTGGCATGGAGGCGATCAGCCTGTGGCACTGCTGAGGTGTTATGGAAGCCCAGGTGGCTTTGATAGCAGCCTTCAGCTCGTCTGCTTTGTTGGGTTTGGTGTCTCTTATCTTCCTCTTGACAATACCCCATAGATTCTCTATGGGGTTAAGGTCATGTGAGTTTGCTAACTAATTGAGCAGAGTGATACTGTTGTTTGTAAACCAGGTATTGGTACTTTTGGCAGTGTGGACAGGGGCCAAGTCCTGCTGGAGAATGACATTTCCATCTCCAAAAAGCTTATCGGCAGAGGGAAGCATGAAGTGCTGTAAAATTTCCTGGTAGACGGTGGTCTTGATAAAACACAGTGGACCTACACCAACAGATGACATGGCTCCCCAAACCATCACTGATTGTGGAATCTTCACACTAGACCTCCAGCAGCTTGGATTGTGGCCTCTCCACTCTTCCTCCAGACTCTGGGACCTTGATTTCCAAAGGAAAATTGGAACTCTGGGACCTTGTGGATGGTGTCACTGACTGCCTTCTTGGCATTTGTCAAGTCAGCAGTCTTCCCCATGATTGTGGAGCCTACTGAAACAGACTATGGGACATTTTTAAACACTTAGGAAGCCGTTGCAGGTGTTTTTTGTTAATTATTCTAATTTACTGAGATAATGACTTTAGTGTTTTCATTGGCTGTAAGCCATAATCGTCAACATTAACAGAAATAAACACTTGAAATAGATCTCTCTGTGTGTAATGACTCTATATAATATAGGAGTTTCACTTTTTGTATTGAAGAACTGAAATAAATTAACTTTTTGATGATATTGTAATTTAGTGAGATGCACCTGCATATGATGACTGTTGCCCCCAGTGGAATATATGCGGTGTCTATTTTGGGATATTTTAGTACACCCATGATGATACTATAGACAGTCATTATACCTGGAATGGCCCCTTCCTTGCGTGCCTGGCTTTTTTTCGCTTACATGTCTAACAATCACATATGTGTTGTGTCCCTTCCCCCATCATCCTATTTTTCTATTGCTGAATAAATATGATAGATTTTATACTCCCTGGACTCCTTTGATGGTCTTTTACCCTGCGGGGTCTTCTTTCATATATGAACTCACTGTGTGGTGGTGATGGTAGAGGACATTGTGTAGCAGGATCATTTTGGCCTTGTATAGTAGTAATTTTGGGAATATTGGTCTTTGTATAGTGTATTTTAGATTAGTAACAGTGGTATACTGTAATTATATATGTATAAATCCTCTTTTAAGTGACAGGGAGGTTATATGGGGAAACATGTACTTTGGGGCTGGGGTCCCTGATCTCTTAGGACCCCAGCAAAGCTCCTGCACTGGGGAAAAGCAGGGTCTGGAGGCCACTTTAATATCATCATTTTATGGATATGACGCCAAAGAAACTAATGAAGAGCTTTGCAAAGTGCCATAATTTTCACAATTCTGAAAACAAATTGTAAGTTTAGTTCCACTATAAGTGATGTTAATTCTGTTATGAGAGCTAACCTTCTGAGACAGTTTATCAATGCGCTGTGTGAATTGTCACATGAAGCTTTGCTACATCTATACATAGTGAAGTTCAGGATCAAAATGCTGCAGGTCCCATCTCTTCTACAGAACAATCCCATGGAAATAAAGCTGATCATTTTATCAGATGGGATCATTAGAACTTACCTGGTTGGATCCTTTGTTTCTGGTGGTTTCTTTCCCAGGTCGTCATTAAGGCCCTTTACAATAAGCTCCAAAAACTCATCGGACTTTCTGAATCTTTCAAGCGTTTTCTCCATCACAGAAAGGACAGACAGGACGCGCTTATCCTGGCAGAAGAGAATCACAGATATATTGTTCTACATCTTCCAGATGTTTGGATTTATTACAGACTAATGATTAATCTCGCATGAAGAATCATAATATTATAAGAGATCACAGTTTTGGGGTAAAATTATTAAATTTTAAAAATATATATATATAGCAATTACATTATTCTGACAAGAGCAATTTTTTGTTTTTTTCCTCCCCTTTTTCCCAAAAAATATAACTTTGTTTTTTCATTAACAGACGGAGGGCTTGTGTTTTGTGGGACTAGTTGTTCTTTGGAATGACAACATTCAATTCAGCACATAAAGTATTGAAAAATGGGGAAAAAAATCAAAGGTTATTATTTTTGTTTGTTTTGGGTTTTTTTATGAACATTTAAAAAAAATGTGGTTTGTGAGACCATTTTCATCTTGCGAAGACCTAATTTTATAAAATGATCCCATTGATGGAGTTGTCGGCTTTCTCTTGTGGAGAGATCAGTAGTTACAAGTTTCTGATTGCATTTTTGGGAGGGAAGTAGAGAGACCCAAAAACCACAACCATGGCACTTTACTGTCCTTTACAGCATTGACCCGACGTGTAATAGATTTATATGTTATGAAAGATTGTACTTATGTCAATGCAGCAGAAACAAATATTGTTTTACGCTTTTTCTTTTTTATAGTTGGCCAGAAAACCGCAGAACCTTAAGCAGAAAATGACATGAATGAGAACATCTGCCCGGCTTGTACCGGATCCGGGGGTGTTACGTACAAGGCGAAGTCCCCAGAATAAGGATTTGCTTCATTTTGGTGCAGAGTTTCTAGTAGTTTCTGGTTACTACTGTTACAGGCAGATGCCGTCTGCATAATACAGCCAGCACCGCCTCAACCCCTCCATGCATGTGGACCCCGGCACAAGCACCCAGGTCCATCCTTTTATGCTAAGACATTAATAATTCTACAATTATCACACACAACTTATATACAGAAACCCCCCAACCGTCCCCGATCCAATGGGACTGTCCGGCTGTCGCTGGAGGTCGGGGCTATGTCCTGACGAGCTGTGTTCTGTCAGGACAGTCTGTGCAGTACAAGAACGTCTCATGCCGTGCTGCTGTGATCGCTCCTGGAGAGGGGCAGCATCCGCTCCCCACGCCTCGTACACGCCCGGCTCCGCTCCGCACGCCTCGTACACGCCCGGCTCCTCTCCGCACGCCTCGTACACGCCCGGCTCCTCTCCGCACGCCTCGTACACGCCCGGCTCCGCTCCGTACGCCTCGTGCACGCCCGGCTCCGCTCCGCACGCCTCGTACACGCCCGGCTCCGCTCGCCTCGTACACGCCCGGCTCCTCTCCGCACGCCTCGTACACGCCCGGCTCCGCTCCGTACGCCTCGTACACGCGCGGCTCCGCTCCGTACGCCTCGTACACGCGCGGCTCCGCTCCGTACGCCTCGTACACGCGCGGCTCCGCTCCGTACGCCTCGTACACGCGCGGCTCCGCTCCGTACGCCTCGTACACGCGCGGCTCCGCTCCGTACGCCTCGTACACGCGCGGCTCCGCTCCGTACGCCTCGTACACGCGCGGCTCCGCTCCGTACGCCTCGTACACACGCGGCTCCGCTCCGTACGCCTCGTACACACGCGGCTCCGCACGCCTCGTACACGCGCGGCTCCGCTCCGTACGCCTCGCACACACGCGCGGCTCCGCTCCGTACGCCTCGCACACACACGCGGCTCCGCTCCGTACGCCTCGTACACACGCGGCTCCGCTCCGTACACCTCGCACACACGCGGCTCCGCTCCGTACGCCTCGTACACACGCGGCTCCGTTCCGTACACCTCGTACACACGCGGCTCCGCTCCGTACACCTCGTACACACGCGGCTCCGCTCCGTACACCTCGTACACACGCGGCTCTGCTCCGTACACCGCGTACACACGCGGCTCCGCTCCGTACACCTCGTACACACGCAGCTCCGCTCCGTACACCTCGTACACACGCGGCTCCGCTCCGTACACCTCGTACACACATGGCTACGCTCCGTACACCTCGTACACGCGCGGCTCTGCTCCGTACGCCTCGTACACACACGGCTCTGCTCCGTACATCTCGTACACACACGGCTCCGCTCCGTACATCTCGTACACACACGGCTCCGCTCCGTACACCTCGTGCACACGCGGCTCTGCTCCGTACACCTCGTACACACGCGGCTCTGCTCCGTACACCACGTACACACGCGGCTCTGCTCCGTACACCTCGTACACACGGCTCCGCTCACCTCGTACACACGCGGCTCTGCTCCGTACACCTCGTACACACGCGGCTCTGCTCCGTACACCTCGTACACACACGGCTCCGCTCCGTACACCTCGTACACACGGCTCTGCTCCGTACACCTCGTACACGCGCGGCTCCGCTCCGTACGCCTCGTACACGCGCGGCTCCGCTCCGTACACCTCGTACACACGCGGCTCCGCTCCGTACACCTCGTACACACGCGGCTCTGCTACATCCACACTGTAAACCCCTCCTGACCCCACACATAAACTTCAGCTCATCCAGCACCATGACAACCAGCACAGCAGAGTCCTGCATCCACTGAGGCCCCTGATCATGTGACCCCTGACTCCTCCCCTCCTGTGACCTCATCACAGCTCCTGTGCGCACAGAGCAGCCATATATGTGGTGGCGGCTCTGCAGGTGGAGGTATGTGGAGACCCCATTACTGGGCGCAGGGGGCATTAACCCCTTCAGCACCGAGACTCTTTTGGGGTCTTGTGTTGCCTCTTTATAAGAATCATAAGGTTTTTGTTCTGTTTCCTGTAATAGATACATACGACCCAACTATGGAGACAGGAAGGAGGAAACGTATTGTTCCCATAGTACAGGACCCCTTTACTGCCCCACAGTGTAATGCCCCCATTATGCCCCTTATGCATGATGTATGATGCCCCCACAGTGTAATGCCCCCATTATGCCCCTTATGCAGGATGTATGATGCCCCCACACAGTGTAATGCCCCCATTATGCCCCTTATGCAGGATGTATGATGCCTCCACACAGTGTAATGCCCCCATTATGCCCCTTATGCAGGATGTATGATGCCCCCACACAGTGTAATGCCCCCATTATGCCCCTTATGTAGGCTGTATGATGCCCCCACACAGTGTAATGCCCCCATTATGCCCCTTATGCAGGATGTATGATGCCCACACAGTGTACCCACAATACTGTCTGAGGTTTTACAGTTGGAATAATCCCTCTGGGATTGGTTTTACCTTTGCCTGCTCCCCTTCATGTAGACCCTCGAGCATGTATACATGCATGTAGGGGAGCAGGCCTTACTAGATATCGAGGCTTTGTATATCGCATGAGGATGGTATCAGAGGAGTAAGACATTTCTTGAAATCGAGGTCAATAGAGTGTAGCAGACATAATGACTTCATATAGGATCTTCTAAAATTCACTCTTGTCTTTTTCATAACTTCTTTCTTTTTGACAGGAAGTACTTGCACCATCTCAGGGGTACTACGATGGGGAGCCCCTGGGCTCTCTCGTATGCTAACCTATTCCTGGGCTGGTGGGAGGAAACCACAATATTCAGGGATGATCATAAGTGGTGGCATCCATTTATTGGGGTGCGGTATAGATATATTGACTACATTTTAATCATCTGGTCAGGAACGAATGAACAATCTTTTGAATTTGTCAGGAAACTCAACATCAATAGAGTCGGCCTGAAATTTACATCTGAGTTTAATTATTACCAGTTGCAATCAAGAAAAAACGGGATGGGACCCTAGGGACATTCATCTACCATAAACCTTCAAGCACTAATAAACTATTGAAGTGTGATAGCCACCACCCCAACCCCATAAAAAGAGGAAAACCCATGGGCCAATTTTTATGGTTGAGAAGGTACTGCCATAATGTCACAGATTTTAATATACAGGCAATAGACCTGAACACCAGATTCAGGAAAAAAAGGGTACTACTGGTACATTTTGGATTCCGCATCATCGTTTGCAGAAAAATGGGAGAGAAAGACACTCCTCCATACCTAACCAAGAGACCAAGAAAAAGATGGGATAACATGAGTAAGAAAAACTTATGACAATCAGAGTGACCGTATCTTTAATATCCTCAGAAAACACTGGGATATACTTGTGGCTGACCCGGACCTGAGGGTGCTGTGGGATCTACTCCCACAATAACTTTCAGAAAGGGATCGGTCAATTAGAGACCATTTAGTGCATATTTTCTACAAAAAACCTGCACCCAAGGGGACTTGGCTAGATAGAAGACTCTCTGCGGTTTATTTAGATGTGGAGAATGTTGTACATGTAATTGGATGAGACTATGTAAATCTTTCTCAAGTTCCTCCATGAGTAAAAACTTTTTTCAGAGGGATTATTCCAACTGTAAAACCTCAGTACTTGTGTATATGGCCACATGCACCTGCCCCCTAGATTATGTAGGCAAGACCAAGAGGGAGTCTAGGAGGAGGGTGGGTGGCAGTTGGGCGATATACACCATGGTCACGACACCCCATTAGCGAGGCACATGAACAGTGTACATCGATGTGAAACCGGAGACATCTCCTTTTGTATCATTGAGATGGTTAAACCCAATGTGATTGGAGGTGATCACAATAGATGTATCCTCAAAAAGGAAAGTGAGTGGATTTCCAGACTGGATTCACGAGCCTCTAAGGGACTGAATGAGCAAATTTCCTATGCCTGTTTTGTATGAATACAGCCCCATTCTGGATTACATTTTAGGATTTTATACTCTACCCATTGCTACTCAGTTCCTTGTGAATGGGGATCACATATTGTTGTACTTCATCGAGATATCTGAGCTTCTATATCAGAATTATTGCTTATCAGTTATATCCCACATATACTATTTAGTAACTAACAAGTGTGGTGATCCTTGTGTATCTCTAATTATGCAATAGGGGTCAAATATGACCATTTAGGAATTTACTGTGGGCCACCATCCCATATTTTCTGTTGTTATAAAGTAGATCTACACGCCTATTGTATGATGGGAGGATGTGCAATGCTTGTTTTTAGTCTCCCATGATGCTGATCTCAGAGAGAGGACTTTTCTATATTGGTGGAATGCAATCCAAATCCATTATGCGATCCGGTGTGGAACGCATGCTTCCGGACATGCACATACGCAGATAGGAGACCGTGATGCACTCCGGCATGGAACGCACATGTCCGGGCACGTTTGTACTTTCTGCCCGCCCGTTGTTTTGTTCTGAATTGTGGGGAATACTTGAGAATTTATTTTTGTTCTGTCTGTCTTTAGTTGATCCCACTGATGCATCAGATTAGTCCTCAGAGAATTATAATTAGAGGAACCCATGGACACATTAGGATTTGTGAAGCTGACCTCCGCTCTTCTCTATTTCCTTTGAATTTATTGTGTGACCTGTATTTCAGAACAGTAGCTCTTGGTTTGTTCCATTTCCATGTGTAAATTGAATTTGACTCGTAGTCTTTGATATCTCTTTCAAACTTAGTTTTTTTGATGTCTGAGATCCATCCTCCAGACTTTGTAAATTCTTTTGCATATTTTGTTTGAGTTTTGTATCCAAAAAGGCTTCTACACTGGGCGGAAAACTTTCACCGAGTTTTTTTTCAAGAAACAAATATCAAACGC
This sequence comes from Phyllobates terribilis, assembly GCF_046119375.1. Taxonomy (NCBI): domain Eukaryota; kingdom Metazoa; phylum Chordata; class Amphibia; order Anura; family Dendrobatidae; genus Phyllobates; species Phyllobates terribilis. The sequence goes on along the minus strand of NW_027362845.1, from coordinate 1,654,855 downwards.
AATGTGACTTGGTTATCCTTTTACAAATTTATCTTTATTAAGTTTTGAAAAGGAAATACAAATACAAACACCAGGTACTAGTTGTGCAACAAGTAGTAGGTCAAACACGACTACATAACCATAACAATAACCAGTATTTCCAAAAATTTGAAAATGAAATAAGTAAACACAATACAAAGTAGAGTCGCTGGTAGAACATTGGTTCAATGTGTTTTAGGATATACCAGCGTGGTGACTCTGACTTAAATATTAAGTCATTACATATTCATGTGGATTAACAAATAAGGGCTATAAAAGAAAAAACGAGTAGTTAAAACCAAAAACACAAGTACATACAAAGACAAAGGGAAGTGGGGGAAGGGATGTATGGGTAAGAGGGTTAGGGTAACGTCAGAGAGGCTCCTGAAGTATAGACTTAGCTTTCCCCTATGAGGTCAAGGTTTTCAGCGGAAGATTTAAACTCTAGTAGAACCATGTTTTATAAAATTTATCATGGGAGTTATTGATCCTGGAGGTGAGTTTGTCCGTTAGCATAATCTCATTTATTTTGGAGAACCATAGTGTGATTGTCGGGATATTGTTACTTTTCTATAGCAAGGGAATACATGCTCTAGCAGACGTGATCAAGTGTCTCAGTATTGAGTTTTTATATGTTTTTAAAGGGATGTTGCTGTGATGGAGAAGGATGAATGCTGGGTCAAGGTCTGAAATAAGATCAGTGAATTTACTAATCACTAGTAGTACTTTTCCCCAGAAAGGAGAAAGGAGTTTACAGGTCCAGAAAATATGTAGTAGGTCACCCTCCTCCTCCCCACATGTCCAACACATGGGACTAGCATCTGGGAATATAGAGTGTAGGCGAGCTGGGACCGTATACCGCCGAGAAAGCAGTTTATAGCTTGGCTCCTGAAATCGCGAGCTGATTGATGATTTGTGTGTCAAGGTGAAGATTCGCTTCCACTGATCCCTCGTTAAGGTGCAACTCAGATCTCTCTGCCATTGAGATTGGAAGCGTGTTTTAGACTAGTCCAGGGATTCAATCAGTAGGGAATACAAGAGTGACAAAGTGTGTCTTAATGGGCCAGTATTTGGTGACTTGGTTATCCTATAAGGGTTTTTTTTTTACATGTGAACATACACCCTGTAAAGCATGCAACTATGTTAATAAAACCGACACATTTGAAGAAAACTTAACGGGACAACAATTTGCAATATACAATTTCATCAGTTGTAACACTATAGGGGTCATCTATATAATAGAGTGTATAGAGAGTTACCTGCAATATGTGGGATGGACGTCAGATGCGCTATAAACATGTATTAGAAGACATTTATCTGACGCAATCAATCCCACAACATTAAACCTGTCTGGTTTCAAGACACTTTTCACAAAAACATAAAGGGGATATCAGATCCTTCAGATATTAGGAATAGAAACCATTAAGAGCTGGAGATAGAAAAGAAAAATCTTAAATAGAAAGTCATATTGGATATTTAATTTACACACTAGAGCCCCACAGGGAATGGGCATCAGACAGGATTAATATTACAGTACAATTAATTGTATTTGTCTTTGATTTCCAGTGATTTTATTGAATGTCTCATGCATGAGTTGTATTTGTGTATTATCTTTTTCTTCCATACAATACAGGGTTAATTGTCTGAGAAGTACTCAGTAATCAATGGACACCCAGGAAATGGAAGGATATAAAAGTATCACAGAGACTCACATGTTGTAAATCAGGAATAAGCATTGGTTTGGTATGTGGGCACTTGGTGGTATGCCATCACAACAGTTTTTATGAATTCACAATAAATGTGACTTTTTAACAATATAGACAATGCTGGAGAATCCATCTCTCCTTCTTTCTCTACTTGCACCTTGAAATGTCCCTGACCAGGGTGGCTCCATGCTTTGATCTTCAGACCAGATACATTGAATAAACAGTGAGCTGACCTCCCTCTCCATTTTCCCATTACATGCATGTTTTCCCTATAGTGACGAATATTTATTTTTGCTAAAACTGTGATATTTTCACTTTAAAACTTTTTTTTAAACCTTTTTTTATAAACGTTTTTAAACAACTCTCATTAGTGCTATCATACAACACAGAAGCCTCTGATCGCTCCGGTGATGCACTGTACTACTGTAGTGCCGTGTATTATCACTACCTGTGCAATAGTAACGACCCCATACACATGAGATAAGTGTTGGCTGAGCGGTCATTTGGCAGACGGCTATCTCTCCAGACTCCTCCATACACACAAATATTCCAGCTTTCCTGTGGTTTGTATGACTGACTGGTACTGTCGGGGGGCCCCCAAATACATTATATAGTCAACCAAAACCCCCAAAATCAGTGCTTCCATGCAACTTTAGTCTAATGTGTATGGGGGCTTTAAAAGGTATCTTATTGGGCGCTACCTCTGGCCCGGCCTAATAGACTTTCGTACATTGCAGGCCCAGACACCATTATTAGGCATTTCAGTATTATAGGAACTAGGCAGCCCCATACTATTGAGTACTTGGGGGAGGAGGGGCATTCAGCCGAACTCTGTCACGCCTTCTTAGATGCCATGTTTGCTTTTTGCATGACAATGCGCACAGCACCAGGAACTAGCGGTGGACACCGCGTTCCTCTAAGCCACTACGTGCAGCACCGCTTTATAACCAGGAACTCTGGGTCACAGGTATGCTACGTCCAGCTCTATTCTGTCTATCTCTGCCTCTACAGTCCCTCTCAGCTGATAACTCTGAGTCTGCCACTCTCTGCTCTTTTCTGCAGACCCAAGTAACCAGTGTCACTATATCTCCACACTTTTGAATTCCTACCTTTGAATACCATCCAGCAGTCTAGTAGGTGTCAGCTCGCTTCAATTTGTATATATACTTGCTCTATACTATGATGTTGTATCCGCATTAATGGGGTTTGATGAAATATTATACACTGACAGCATGTTTATTGTTCAGATTAAACAAGAGATATTATCATGTTATTGTGCTATGATCCATTTGTATATGCTTTTTTATTTTATTATTTATTATTCTTTTATTTATTGTTTTGTTCTTTGTGCTATTTCCAATAGTTCTTGATGAAGGTCAGATCGACCGAAACGTTTACTTTTGTTTTTGGACTGCATTAAAAAAAAAAATTTCTATAAGAACCATTGAGAGCCGAGGTTATTCTCAATGTCAATTCTAGTGTCAGAGAATTAGGTGAGAATTAGCTTTATGGAAGATGAGTCTATGAAAAACATATTCAGCTGCAGACTCCAAGGAAGAAACTGCTTGTTGTCTGTGGCCTAAAATATATAGGATTTATTACTAGATGTAAAGAAAAAACTAAATAGTGTAAAATAATAAATCTTCTTATATGTTTCCCCTCATTATCTCCAGTAATTGTATTATTACACAGGATTTTTATGATGTTACATAGGCTCATCTTCTTCTCATTCAGGTCTCTACAATATCATATCCTCTCAGTGAAGATCTTCTATATAAAATTTTTTTTTCAGAATTACCAATCAAAGATGTATATGGATAGAGACAAGATGGCGGAGAGGATATTACACCTCACCCTAGAGATCCTCTTCCGGCTTACTGGAGAGGTGAGAGATTCTGATGACGTCACATTACATCATTCTTATCTATGGGAATAACAGATGGACAGAACTGGAGAGGTGAGGACTCTGGAAATGTCTGGAGGGAGATTTATTAATGTGTCTCTCCATAACCAGGATTACACAGTAGTGAAGAAGACCTCTAGTGAGCGCTGTCAGGACCCTGTGTCTGAGGGATGGAGAAGACCCCTGAACCCAATCACAGAGCCTCCACCTCACCCCCTGATACATGAGGACATCAATGACCAGAAGATACTAGAACTCACCTACAAGATGATTGAGCTGCTGACTGGAGAGGTGACACTGCTGGGAATGCTGGGACATTATACAGTAACGCTATGGAGGGATCGGGGGGATGATGGTATCATTGTATGTGTCAGGTTCCTATAAGATGTCAGGATGTCGCTGTCTATTTCTCCATGGAGGAGTGGGAGTATTTAGAAGGACACAAAGATCTGTACAAGAACGTCATGATGGAGGTTCCCCAGCCCCTCACATCACCAGGTAATAGACCGGACTAAATACACACGGCCTATAATTATCTGCATGTAAAGAATGAATTCAGTCCCTGTATGTGTTTCCTCCAGATATATCTAGTAAGAGGACAACACCAGAGATATGTCCCCGTCCTCTTCTTCCACAGGACTGTAAACAAGAAGACCCCAATGTTCCTCAGGATCATCAGGTAGATGGAGAGAAGGTGTCATGAGATCTCCCCTATGATGTGTAGACGGCTGTGAAGGTCTTGTGCTCAGTCTTGTTTTATCCACCAGTATTATATGTTTTATATTTGTTTGTAATGAGAACGGTGGAGATTGTAGGATTAGAGCTGATCATAGATGGGACTTCTCCATCTGTCTGTGACTTTTACAATATTTGTTTCAGGGTGAAGATCTGACCCATATTAATACTACAGAGACATATGTGAGGGGTGATGAGCGGTGTAAAGAGGAGATTCCTACATATGACTACCCAGGTGAGTAGTAACCACTAAATGCAGAGAAGTCACAGATTCTTCTCAGTCACCGGCTGTGGCTGCTTTATTGGTGGTGTAGTCCGGACGTATCGGAATCGTGTGATCACCATTTTACCTCTAGATCACAACATTTTAGTCCATCCAAAAATGTTCACATTACTTTGTGTAATTGTAAAAGACCTTTTCTGTAAAACTTACAACCTGGAGGATCCACCTACCCCCTGGGATTAGATGACGCTGACCGTTACCTGCCCAGATCTGTAAACTACAAAACCAAATGACAACGTACGTAGAATGTGCTGACAAGTGAGAAAATCATTTGAAGAAAAATATTATGATGGGCCTATAAGAGAAAGCGGAGGGTAATGATGCTGTTGGCTTCCTAGAACCCTGATATCTTATTGGATGAATCTACCTTCTCTCCCTTCTCTGCTGCTGAATGTCCTCATATGGTCCCTACAAGACCAGGTCCAGACTTTCTGGCCAAACTTCACTTTTATGATCGACAACATTAAATGTGCAGTGAGGGCCAAGTGTGAATTTCTGTACAATAACAACAGAGTTTCCCTTTATCCTGACTTTTAAATTTCTTATCAAACCAACTAACTACAAACAGGATTGTGATAAACTATACAGAAAACATTACACCTGTGCCATGATATATCTCTAAGCTGTGCGTGGCTGATGGCTGTAATATACATTTATTCACGCCTGCAGGAGATGTGTTGGCTCGAGCCCTGGTTTCATGGATTCACTCCACGTCATAAATTCCATTATGTTTTCGATCCTAAGGAATTCAGATTACTGCACAATCTCTCCTGAAATGGGGGCACTAATATTTTCCCCTTCTCCCATGACAGCACCACCTGAGAGAGGGTATCCGCCCACCAAGGACAGGAACCTACTGAATAAAAAGGTGGTACCTCTCCTCCGCATCAGTTTTTGGTTCCTGTCCCTGATGGGAGCCTCACCAGGTGGTACCTCACGTACCTGGATTATGGACGGTGCGGCCTGGAGGCCGTGGAAGCAGCAGATGGTCCCTGTTCCCAGCCCGTCTGGCTGCTGCCCGGGTCTGCGTGTGGGGAGGAGGTGCTGTTTTCCTTCGGATGCCTCCCCGCGTGCGCCGGGGCCTGCGGCCGGGTCTGCGCCTCGCAAAGATGAACTGAGCGCGCCGGCCGGCAGGTCTTCCGGGCTGCGCACGTGGGGGTCGCGTCGCACCCTCTGACGGAGCGCGCCGGAATGCGCGGGTGGGAAGCTGTCATCCCGCTGCAAGCGCGCCGGGTGCCGCTGGGCTGCGCACGCGCAGAGGCAGGTGGATCTGCGGGTAGCGCGCCAGCTGGCTAAAATTAAAAGAAAAAAAAAAAAAAGGAAAAAGAGAGATGAGCACGCTGCCGGAAGGGGAGGAGCCTAAAGGAGGTGGAGCCCTACTGCTTTTAAGGATGGGGAGCAATCAGGATGGCGGTGTCTGCATCCCCGCCATGATGAATGAGGAACCGCAGTCACCTGGGCAGCAGCTGTCACCGCCACAGGAAGTACAGCAGCAGCCACAGCCATCAAAGCAGCGCAAGCAGCTCAAACAAATGGAACAGGAATCTTCCCATCGACAAAGTCACAGCAGTGAGGGGCGTACGAGTTCCGGCAAGACTGGTCAGAAAAGACTTAGTCAGTCCACCTCCGCCAGATGGGAGCCCTCATGTGAACGGCAACCACCGCCTCCGGTACCCTAGTCTGAACGGCAGTGTGGTGAGTGATCTTCGTGAAAGTCTCACCTTGAATAATGTGCTCTTCTCTCTCTCTCTCTCTTTTCCTCCTTCTTCTCCTTTTATTTCTTGGGGCAGGAGGCGAAGAAGTGTAGTGCTAAAAATAAAAACAGGGAGTGTGCTTTATGCAAAATCGGTCTTCCCACCTCCTATGCCAAAAACCTATGCTCAGACTGTATTCAGAAAACCATTGCAGAGGAGTCCCCCAGGTTTTCTTTAGAATTAAAGGATCTAATCCAGACAGAGGTCAGAGAGTCTTTAAGAGGCTTAACCTCACTCAAAAAGAAGAAGCGAAAACTAGTTTCTTCAGAATCAGAGGAATCAGTGGAGTCCCGTTTTACGAGAGAACTGCCTTCCTCCTCTAATCACTCCTCATCGTCATCGGAGTCTTCGGATGATAATGGGGGGGGCAGACCTTGTTTTTCGGTTGATAATACTGAGAGACTAGTTAAAGCCGTCAGAGGGACTATGGGTATTACCGATACCAAAGTGCCCAGAACAGTCCAGGATGTTATGTTCGGGGGCTTAGACCAAAGGAGGAGACGCTCATTCCCGGTCAATGACAGGATTAAATCTCTGATAGAAAGGGAATGGAAGAAACCGGAGAGGAAGGGTCAGCTGCCGTCATCCTCCAAGCGGAGGTACCCCTTTGAGGATGAGGATGCGGCTAAATGGGACAAAACCCCTAAGATTGACGTGGCCATTTCAAAATCTTCAAAAAAATCCACTCTGCTCTTTGAGGATTTAGGAGCCTTAAAAGACCCGCTGGATAAAAAAGCGGAGTCCTTCCTTAAGCAAACCTGGGAGTCGTCAGCAGGGGCCCTTAAACCGGCAGTAGCAGCGACCTGCACTGCTAGATCTATGATGATCTGGCTTCAACAATTGGAAGACCAGATCAGGGGGAATGTGTCCAGGGAGAAAATTCTATCAGACCTTCCTCTTATGCAGGGAGCGGCTGCATTCCTGGCAGATGCATCGGCAGATTCAGTTAGGCTGGCTGCCCGGTCTGCAAACCTCTCTAATGCAGCCCGTAGGGCGCTATGGCTCAAGAGCTGGCCAGGAGATGTGCAGTCAAAGTCTAAACTGTGCTCAATCCCTTGTGAGGGGGACTTCTTGTTCGGCAAAGGTCTAGATGACATCCTAGATAAAGCCGCAGACAAAAAACATGGATTTCCCATGGTGTCTGGTTCCCGATTTAACAGTTCCTTTCGGAAGAGAAAATACAGCCGCAGTAAAGCTCCCAGAGACCAAGGTAGCTGGAAAGACCGAAAGCCGTATAGCAGAGGCTTCATGTTTGGGGGTCCCTCCTCCGAGAATAAGAAAGCCCCTAAGTGACAGTTCCCCCCAGGTGGGAGGAAGATTGTCCCACTTCCTGCCTGCCTGGAAGAAAATTTCATCCAATTCTTGGATCTTAGGGATAATCAGGAGGGGGCTCACACTAGAGTTCAAGAGCAGGCCCAAGAACACTGTCAAAATATCAGCCCCCAGAGGTTTAGTGGAACAGATAGCCTTACAGCAGGAAGTTCTCTCTCTGCTCAGGAAAGGAGTTCTGGTGGAAACACCTGCACCCGAGCAAGGAAGAGGATTCTATTCGACCCTCTTCCTAATAAAGAAGCCGGACGGCTCCTTCAGGACCATTGCGAACTTAAAGAGACTGAACGACCATTTAATCTACAGGCCTTTCAAGATGGAAACAATAAAATCAGCCATAAAGATGTTATTTCCGGACTGTTTTATGTGCGTCCTCGATCTGAAGGACGCCTACTACCACGTCCCGATTTTGCCAGATCATCAACAGTTTCTAAGAGTAGCTGTACAATTCGTCAGGCACGTAAGGCATTTTCAGTTCGCAGCTCTTCCCTTTGGCATTTCCATGGCGCCGAGAGTCTTCACAAAAATCATTCTGGAGGTCACAGCGCACTTGAGGGAAAGAGATATTTTAGTCATCCCTTATCTGGACGATTTCTTAGTAGTGGGCAGATCAAGTCAACTCTGTGCTCTAGCCCTGGCGGACGTCATGGCCAGTCTAAGACGCCTAGGTTGGCTGTTAAATCTGGAGAAGTCAAGGCTGGAACCAAAGAGGGTTCAGTCTTTCCTGGGTCTCATTCTGGACTCGGAAAACCAAACCTGTCTTCTGCCAGAGGAAAAGAAACTGAAGATCAGATCCCTAACATCTCAGATTGTCAGCAATCCGACCATCACCCTGAGGAGTGCAATGTCTCTGTTGGGTACAATGACGTCTTGCATTCCGGCGGTTCAGTGGGCCCAGCACCATTCCAGATGTCTTCAACAGGAGATTCTGGCAGCGGACAGGCGGCTCAAAGGTCGCCTGAATGGGAAAATATCTCTTCCAGATGTTGTGATCAACTCCCTGGACTGGTGGACATCTCCGGTCAACCTATCTTTGGGGGTTCCTTGGACCTTCCAGGTGTCGGATACAATTACAACAGACGCAAGTGCGGAAGGTTGGGGAGCTCACCTAAGGGATCGTTCTGTACAAGGCCTCTGGTCGGACAGCGAGACAAGCCTCTCTTCCAACATGAAAGAGCTGTTGGCAGCCAGAAACGCGCTAAAAGAATTCAGTTCTGTTCTTCAGGGTCCTCACGTCAGGATAATGTCAGACAACAGATCAACAGTCGCCTACATCAATCATCAGGGGGGTACCAGGTCTCTCCCTCTGATGTTAATAGCGGATCAGATCTTCAGGTTTGCCGAGAGTCGGCTGGTTACGCTCTCGGCACTGCATATAAAAGGGGAAGAGAACATAAAGGCCGATTTCTTGAGTCGTCACATCTTGAAACAAGGAGAGTGGGAGTTGAATCCAGCCGTTTTTCAGCAGATTGTGGATCGGTGGGGACAGCCCCAGATAGATCTGTTTGCAAACAGACACAATCGGAAGACCGAAACCTTTTGCTCCCTGAATCCAAAAGAGGGGGCGTTTGCGGTGGACGCGCTGCAGATTCAGTGGGATTTCACTCTAGCTTATGCCTTTCCCCCTTTAGTACTGATCCCTACTATCCTGAGGAAGATCCGAGAGGAACGGGCGAGGGTTATATTGATCGCCCCGTTCTGGCCCAAGAGACCATGGTTCACTTGGATGAAGAGAATGTCCCAAGCAGATCCATGGGTTCTTCCGGACATCCCGGATCTCCTCAGGCAGGGCCCAGTCTGTCATCCCCAAAGAGCGGGCCTGCATTTGACGGCTTGGATTTTGAGAGGTCGCTATTGACGCAAAGGGGGTTTTCTCCAGATCTTGTTACTACCCTTCTAGCAAGTAGAAAGCCGATAACAACTAGAATCTATGGTAGAACCTGGGCTAAGTTCTTGTCTACCTCGGGTCAGTCTGCCAAAGGGAAGGTTCCTATTGAGGCCATACTAGAATTCCTCCAGAAGGGGTTAAACATGGGACTAGCTACCAGTACTCTTAAGGTACAGGTATCTGCTCTGGGGGCACTGTATAATTATGACTTGGCAGCAAATAGATGGATCATTAGATTTATTAAAGCCTGTCATAGATCCAGACCTATTCCTGTTCCAAGAATGCCTCCTTGGGACCTTAATTTAGTTCTGGAAGCATTAACCAAACCTCCCTTCGAGCCCTTAGAGAAGGTTTCAGAAAAAATCTTAACTTTAAAGACTGCGCTATTGGTGGCCCTGACATCAGCTCGTAGAGTCAGTGACTTACACGCACTATCCATTAACCATCCATTCACTCAAGTATGTATGGATAGAGTAATCTTAAGACCAGACCCGGCCTATCTTCCAAAGGTAGCCTCCAAGTTCCATAGGACGCAAGTAATCACTCTCCCTTCCTTCTATCCTAATCCTAGGGATTCTGAGGAATATAAGCTTCACACCTTAGATGTTAGGAGGGTGTTAGTCCAGTATTTGGAAGTGACAAAAGCCTGGAGAAAGAGTGACGCTTTATTTATATCCTTTCAGGGGGCTAGGAAAGGACTTAAGGTTACAAGGGGGACCATAGCTAGATGGATCAGGGATACTATTACCTTAGCCTACTCTTCTAGCAATCTGCCGGTTCCTGAGAACCTGAAGGCCCATTCCACCAGAGCGGTAGCTGCTTCCTGGGCTGAGAAGGCGGATGTGCCCATCGACATTATATGTAAGGCGGCAACTTGGTCATCCCCTGCTACATTTTACAAACATTACCGTCTTGACCTTTCCTCTTCTACTGATCTGTCCTTTGGTAGAAGGGTGTTGCAAACGGTGATCCCTCCCTCTGGTATTTAATCTCTATAAATCTCTCAGGTGGTGCTGTCATGGGAGAAGGGGAAAAGATCCTAGTTACTTACCGGTAACGGGATTTTACAGAGCCCATGACAGCACCCTATTAATTCCCTCCCCTTTATCACTGTGGTGTGCACTTTTTTTAAGGTGTTTAGTACATATGTTGAGGTGGTGGTTATGTATTAACCTGTCTTCGGAGGCCCTCTCATGCTCTGAAACAAAAAACTGATGCGGAGGAGAGGTACCGCCTTTTTATTCAGTAGGTTCCTGTCCTTGGTGGGCGGATACCCTCTCTCAGGTGGTGCTGTCATGGGCTCTGTAAAATCCCGTTACCGGTAAGTAACTAGGATCTTTTCTCTACTCCTCTGCTCAGGACTCATAGTAGCTCCAATGGTCCATCATAAATGAGTGCAAGTTCGGTTTAGTGTTGGAGCTCTCCCCTCATACATACGTTGTTGTTAGGGATGTAACATATCTTTTATTCTGTATTTTTTTCCAGGTTCATTTTGAATAATACCTTTATTGTGGTGGGATTGGCCTCTGTATCTCCCTGGTAGTCTTTAAAAGAAGGTCTCCATTACGTCTTCCCAATGTCCGAGGGCTAAATTTAAGACACCTCAGCTCTGCACTATTATAAAAAGTTCTCTTTGAACGTCTAATATTTCTTCTTGAAACTCATCTGACAGAAAATATTGTCCCTTACGATAGTTTAGATTGCCAAGAGCCACCGATCCCCATACTCTAATTACCCCAGAGAGGTTTCACCACTAGTTACTCATTTATTACTGATGAAGACTGTTGAGATTGATCATTTCAGTAAATGTATTATTGTCTATAGTCAGTTTTTGACTACAGCAGTTAGTGCTCAAAATGCTCTGATTTAACCTCTTCCTGCAGCCAGTTTTATGTTCCTAATCTGACGTGTGTCACTTTATATGGTGATAACTTTGGAATTCTTCACAAATGATAATAGGAAACAAATGGACCTTACAAATTATTTTCCAACTTCTCTTGAATCTGACAATCCCCTATATTCAGTTGTACACTACTGTGTGGGCGCATGGCAGGTTAAGAAGGGGAGAAGCGACATTTAGCTATTTGAATGCAGATCTTGCTGGAATAGTTTGCAGACACAATGTATTGGGGGCACTGGTCATGGTCACCTGGCAGCTCAAAAGATGGCCACCACGAACAGGCTTTGCGCTATATACTCTAGATCCCAGGGACTGCCTTTCTCATCACCCTTTAATGTCAAGACGAATAGTCAGGTAGCCGGGTCAGAACCAGGAGGGCAGAGAAAATACAAAATCAGAAGACACAAGAGTAGTCAGTAAACGGGCTGGGATCACAACAGAAACAAATACACAAGCCGGGAGCTGAGCACAGAGGACTGAACCAGAGGAGAACAAGGCTGTATCTGGCAGCTTCCGGCAATATGCTTCCAGCTTTAGTAGGGTGCGGTGCTTTCCAGTTGGCTGAAGCAGGGAGCAGATTACTGCAGCTGGACAGCACACACACCCATACTGCCAGACTGGATGGTACTACTGGTCCCAGCAACCCTAATCTTAGTGGCTGGACAGGGCCTGGGCCGCCCAGAGCTTCTGGTTCCGAAGTCTCCTCCATCACCAGCGCTGCCTGCAGAATAAATAAGGCGGCTCCTGGTGACAGAAGCAGACGTAACAGGAGCAGATCCCAGAGGAGATGGGACCCACCATTTGCAAAAGCCCTGTTATTACAAAATGGTAGAAAACCAGAGCAGTAGAAATCCCAATAAAGTGACTACATTTTGGAGATTATAACCCTCAGTGAATTAATCTGTAGGAGAAGTGACTCTTCTGACTTCACAGGCACTTTCCAGAAATTAGCACACAGTGGGTGTTGGAGAGTGAAAATTGCAAATTTGCCATTTTATTACCCAACACATAGTGCCCAGATTGTGCTCCAGGAAACACACACACCATAAATTAAGTGGGTTCTTCTCACTATAGTAATGTCAAATACATGGATGCTAAATGTGGTTTGGGCACACTGCAAGGCTCAGAAGCGAGGGGGAAATCTGACTTTGGGAGTGCGGATATTGCTGGATTGGTTTATGGAAGTGACGCGCCCCCTGGGCCGTGGGCTACTAGGTAGCCGTCCTGGTCAATGCTGGGGGAGGTCACGGTGGCTGTGACCCGGTCCGTGACCCAGGGTAGTCAATTAAAGGGGAAAAGTAAAAGGGAAACAAAGTTTTTAGAGATAATGTTCGTGACGCCACCTGTGGTATGCGGCTATATGGGGCCGCCGCTGCGGTGCAGATGCTCTGGAGCTGATGGTGACGCAGCAGGGTTGGTTCAGCTCTCCACAGTCAGAGCTTAGCTCCAGGGCAGTAGATGGGGATTTTAGGAGGTAGATGTTTGTTGGTGCAGCAATTATTCAAGGACACAGTGGGGTGCAGTCTTCAGATTTTACTTACAATTGTTAAGTTCCTCAGGTTGCACTTTCCGGATTATAACCGCCCATGTCGTCCTGTGTCCTCCGGGGTAGTGATCCAGCAAACTCTCAGGTATTTCAGGAACACTTTCACGGGACCCCGTTCTATGTACCTTTCCCGGTTGTCTCACTGCGCTGGCTCTCACCCTCCTGCCCTGCGCCTCACAATCAGTGTCCCAAGCCAGTAGCCTCAGGTCTTGTCGGGCAACGTGCAGTCCCCTGGACCCTATGCGGCCACCTTTTCGGCGATGTAATTGTGGTTGTCGGCTGCAGCACCTTGAAAATGCAGCAGCCTCCGGTTATCTAGCTGAGCCTGGTTGTTCTCCACTAGTTTAGGGGCCGGTCCCTTCTCTGCGGCCTGATCCCTCCACGTCCGTGTAGATTCGGGCGCACAGGTGGCACTCGCCGTGCCCCTGGGATACCCTCACTTCCTCTTGGAGCCCTCCTCACCGCTCCTCTATTCTCTTCAGTCTCTCCTCTTGGGCCTCTGAGACTGGGCCCTGCTCCTTTCTCCACTCCTCTGACCTGAGCTCCTGCTCCCAACTCTCTCTCCTCTGAACTGGACTGACTGAACTCCTTCTAGATGGTTCCCCTTCTTCTTATACTCCTTCTGTCAGTACTCCCTTGATCTACTTCCTCCTCCCACACCCACAATGTGGTTCCACACTCCAGCTAGGGACCAGGGACTGTGCTCTCCCTTAGGAGCAATCTCGCCCTTCCCTACTGAAGTGGAGTGTATTGGATGCGGGTGTGTGGGTACCGGGTAGTACTCCCACCTTACCTGAGAGTGGGGTACCACACCTCTGGGTGAGATGCAGTCAACTGAACCTGCAGGGGCGCCACAGAAGCCATGTTGATTCTCAAGACCCTTTGAGAATCTAATAATGTGGAATGTTTATTGGTATCATTTTTGCCTACTGTAAGAGGGCCGCCGGACATGTCCTTGAGGGAAGATATGTGTCGCTGAAGTTGGCAGCTTCAGTGATGTGAAACCGGGAAAGCATGCTCCAGCACACTTAGTGCTGAGAGTTTTAATAGGGCGTATCAGGGCCGTTTTTTTCGAGCAGTCATAAGAGATAGGGGGATTGGCTACTCGCATATCTCCACCCCAGGGCGTGTGTATAAAATAGAGACCAAGTGTCTCATTCAGTGTCTGTGGCTGGAAGTGTGGAGACCTCCAGAGTGTTTGAGGGTAAAAAGACACTGACTGTGAGCGGGTGAACCCGCCATATTGGATGGACTGTTTCCTTTCTGTTTTGTTACACTGTGCCGGACAAGGTTTTCTTTTGCTTACTTCTGGAAGTGCGGTTTATGCAGCATAATAAACCTGCCTTGGACATTTTTAAAGAGACAGTACAGTGTCCCGTGCCTACCTCTAACGTGGCTAAGTGAGTACCGAACCCTACACTACATAACATTGTTTGATGGCTTCTTATTCCATATTTTGAAGGCAGAATGAACAAACAGTTGGACACCACGCTCTACTGGTTCATCCTATGAGGTTTTCTATTAGACTGTGAACTGTCATTCTGTCAATAACTTGCCATTCCTACAGGCATTTTAAGTACAATTAACACAAGAATCCCATAGAAAAATAAATAAAGATTGCATACCACTTCTAAATCAATGTAAACACACACATCCCTGGGCTACATGCTAATCCAGGAAAATGAAGAAATATATGCTCAGGTTTAAAAATCAATTTTATTAGACACAAATCTAAAAAATAGAGAAATATTTAAACTTGAGCATATATCTATTCATTTCCCTGGATTAGCATGTAGCCCAGGGATGTTTGTGTTTAGACATTTTAAGTAGAAATGTTCAAAAATATAAATTTCAAAGACATTTTATTCAAAATTAAAAATTGTTTTTTTCTTGGCAGATGACTGTACCAGAAGATCAGAGGGACAGGAGATTTTTAAATCTGACGATCTTGAGATCCCACAGGATACAATTGAATTGAATGCCATTACTCTAGATATACCATCATCCATTCTCAGCAAAGATCTGTCATCTGATCCTATGAAACAGGTCCTGTCTTATGATTCATTACCGACTACTAAGGAAAATCAAAATAAAATAAGCATTAAAAAACGAACTGCTCCTAAAGCAAAGAAATCATTTTCACTTTCAGAAAATGGAAATAGTTTTACCCTCGAAAAGTCTATTCTAAAACATCAAAAAATACACACAGCGGACAATAGATTGTTTTGTTCCAAATGTGGAAAATGTTTTAACCAGAAATCAGTTTTTGTTAATCACCAGAGATCCCACACAGGGGAGAAGTCTTTTTCATGTTCAGAATGTGGGAAATGTTTTAACCAGAAATCAGCTTTGGTTAAGCACCACAGAACCCACACAGGGAAGAAGCCTTTTTCATGTTCAGAATGTGGGAAATGTTTTAACCAGAAAGCATATCTAAATAACCACCAGAGAACCCACACAGGGGAGAAGCCCTTTTCCTGTTCAGAATGTGGGAAATGTTTTAACCAGAAATCAACTTTGGTTAAGCACCACAGAACCCACACAGGGGAGAAGCCTTTTTCATGTTCAGAATGTGGGAAATGTTTTAACCAGAAAGCGTGTCTAAATAACCACCAGAGAACCCACACAGGGGAGAAGCCCTTTTCCTGTTCAGAATGTGGGAAATGTTTTAACCAGAAATCAGCTTTGGTTAAGCACCACAGAACCCACACAGGGAAGAAGCCTTTTTCATGTTCAGAATGTGGGAAATGTTTTAGCCAGAAAGCATATCTAAATAACCACCAGAGAACCCACACAGGGGAGAAACCTTTTTCATGTTCAGAATGTGGGAAATGTTTTAACCAGAAAGCGTATCTAAATAACCACCAGAGAACCCACACAGGGGAGAAACCTTTTTCATGTTCAGAATGTGGGAAATGTTTTAACCTAAAATCTGCTTTGGTTAAGCACCACAGAACCCACACAGGGAAAAAGCCTTTTTCATGTTCAGAATGTGGGAAATGTTTTAACCAGAAAGCATATCTCAATAACCACCAGAGAACCCACACAGGGGAGAAGCCCTTTTCCTGTTCAGAATGTGGGAAATTTTTTAACCAGAAATCAACTTTGGTTAAGCACCACAGAACCCACATAGGGGAGAAGCCATTTTCATGTTCAGAATGTGGGAAATGTTTTAACCGGAAAGCGCATCTTGATAGCCACCAGAGAACCCACACAGGGGAGAAGCCCTTTTCCTGTTCAGAATGTGGGAAATGTTTTAATCGTAAAATGATTCTTGATAATCACAAGAGAATTCACACAGGGGAGAAGCCTTTTTCTTGTTCAGAATGTGGGAAATGTTTTAATCGTAAAATGAATCTTGATAGTCACAAGAGAATTCACACAGGGGAGAAGCCTTTTTCTTGTTCAGAATGTGGGAAATGTTTTAATCGTAAAATGATTCTTGAAAGTCACAAGAGAACCCACACAGGGGAGAAACCCTTTTCCTGTTCAGAATGTGGGAAATGTTTTAATCGTAAAATGATTCGTGATAGTCACAAGAGAACTCACACAGGGGAGAAGCCTTTTCCTGTTCAGAATGTGGAAAATGTTTTAACCAAAAATCAGCTTTGATTAAGCACCAGAGAACCCACACAGGGGAGAAGCATTTTTCATGTTCAGAATGTGGGAAATGTTTTAACCAAAAACCAGCTTTGATTAAGCACCAGAGAACCCACACAGGGGAGAAGCCTTTTTCCTATTCTATTTTTTTTTAATCCAATAAATTTTTATTGACATTTTTTCATTTTTTTTTTTTTTTACAAAACAAGAAACCAGTACATACAATAATAAAATAACATACCATAGGATGACATACATGCATCTCTCCTATAAATCCTCTCAGCTCGCCCATTACCGTCTGATAACTTGCAGTTACTATATCTTACAATTAACATTCCACATTCTTGAAATCTCTTATATAACCACAATATTGTAATAAACATTATAATCCTATACACATATAGGTGTGCTATATTACCCATACCACAAGTTAAGGAATTCTAATACACATTACAATGAAACATTAGACCTCGCCAATACCACCCTCCCCCATAAGTCATTGTCTCTCCTACAATAACCCCCTTGATGTCATTCCAGGTGTATCCAACCATAAGCCCCATATTTTCTCTAATTTATTCATTGAGTTTTGTTTTTTATATACCCCTTTTTCTAATCTGATAGTGTTATTTATCCTATTTTTGAGTTCACTAATTTCTAGAGGTGAGGGGTTAATCCATTTGGATGCAATATGTTTCCTAGCTTAAAATAAACTATGTGAAATCCCTATGGAAATTGGATCAAATTCCATATCATTTTCCAATATACTTAATAGGCATTTTTTGGGTCTGGTTCAATATATATTTTATATACCCTCTTTATATTAGACAAAACTCCTTTCCAGTATTTACCGTATTTTTCGGACTATAAGACGCACCTTTTTCCTCCAAAAGTTTGGAGGAAAATGGGGGGTGCGTCTTATAGTCCGAATGTTGCTGGGGGGGGTATATATATATATATATATATATATATATATATATATATAATACTGTGCTGGGGGGAGCAGTCGTGGCGGAGGAGTGGGGCACAGGAGGCAGCAGCCGCCTGCTGCAGCCTGCACGGTCCCCACTGCTGAAGAAAATGAAAATTCACTGCTCCCCACGCCCATAGGCGTGGGGAGCACTGAATATTCATGCTCCTTAATAGCTGCACACAGTGTATCAACAACTCAGTGTCTATTCCCCTTTTTTCTCTCTTTCCAAAGTTTTTTTCTATTTTAAGGGTCCAGATCTTATTATATGACACCACGAGTGGGTTATAAACTTTTCCCCTGTTTTTTTTTTGGGCAATTTTTTCTCTTTTGATATAATGATTCTTAGGCTCCCTATGGAGTATTTTCGGGTAAACCATATATACTTACACCTTTGCTTTTGATGAGGCTTGATCATCACGCTGCATTGTACTATATCATTGAATATTGTATTACATTGTGATTATAGTAGAGATTATCCTCCACATGCTCTAATGAAATGATTTATTGTCCGTCTTTCCTGTATGATGTTTTTGAATTCTACCCTTTCCCTTATTTTTTATACACATAATGTTTCTGTACATATATTTTGTTTTTTTGTATGCATTAGAGTCTGATGAAGGTCGTGGCTGAACGACCGAAACATCACATGTTGTGGATTGCATTTTTCATGAATCTCTAAAGGAACTTTAATTATTTGATTAATAATTATATTTCATACTACTGAATGAGTGCCGGATTCTATATTCACAGTGTATCAGCAGCGCGGCTGCTGCTGCTGCTGAGCGATCGCGTGTGCCCGCTATTAAAGGGCATGAATATTCACCCCCTCTGCACGCCCATGATGGAAGGAGGTTTGCACTCAAAATCTCACGATACATGGTCCCATTCATTCTTTCATGTACACGGATCAGTCGTCCTTGCCCCTTGGCAGAGAAACAGCTCCAAAGCATGATGTTGCCACCCCCCATGCTTCACAGTAGGTATGGTGTTTCTTTGGATGCAACTCGGCATTCTTTCTCCTCCAAATAAGACGAGTTGTGTTTCTACCAAACAGTTCTACTTTGGTTGCATCTGACCATATGACATTCTCCCAATACTCTTCTGAATCATCCAAATGCTCTCTAGCAAACGTTAGAGGGGCCCGGACATGTAATGGCTTAAGCAGGGTGACACGTCTGGCACTGCAGGATCTGAGTCCCTGGCGGTGTAGTGTGTTACTGATGGTAGCCTGTGTAACATTGGTCCCCGCTCTCTCATTCACTAGGTCCCCGCGTGTGGTTCTGGGATTTTTGCTCACCGTTCTTGAGATCATTTTGACCCCACGGGGTGAGATCTTGTGTGGAGCCCCAGATCAAGGGAGATTATCAGTGGTCTTGTATGTCTTCCATTTTCTAATTATTGCTCCCACAGTTGATTTCTTCACACCAAGCTGCCTGCCTTCAGTCTTCCCAGCCTGGTGCAGGGTTACAATTTTGTTTCTGGTGTCCTTCGACAGCTCTTTGGTCTTCACCGTAGTGGAGTTTGGAGTGTGACTGTTGAGGTTGTGGACAGGTGTCTTTTATACTGATAACAAGTTCAAACATGTGACAGTACTACAGGTAATGAGTGGAGGACAGAGGAGCCCCTTAAAGAAGAAGTTACAGGTCTGTGAGAGCCAGAAATCTTGCTTGTTTGTAATTGACCAAATACTTATTTTACTCCAAAATTTGAAAAAAATTTCTTTCCAAATCAGACAATGTGATTTTCAGGATTTGTTTTCTCATTTTGTCTCTCATAGTTGAGGTCGACCTATGATGTGAATTACAGGCCTCGCTCATCTTTTTAAGTGGGAGAACTTGCACAATTGGTGGCTGTCTAAATACTTTTTTTCCCCACTGTATATTAGTGCATTAGGAATCGCCAAAACACCAGATTCCTTGTCACTTTGTAGATATTCACATTTTATCCTAGCCTATCCATATAAGAGAACGAAACTTGCTATGAATTTTCTGAAAATGGGAATTATGGATCCAAATAGGGGCATTATGCAGAATGTATAAGAGTTGGGGCATCAATATCATTTTTAATAAGTTCCCTCTTCCTACAGCTGATAATGGTAATCTCCACCACACATCTATTTTCTTTTTATACTTTTCCAGAAGAAGATATAGATTCAGTGCAATGTAATCCGGAGTTCTATTTGTTATATTTATACCAAGGTATTAGAATTTCTCAACCCTTTGTATTCGTGTATGTTCTAATATGCTGGAATTAGGGATATCATCAAATGGTAGAATAACCGACTTATCCCAAATAATGGACAGGCCTGACCATTCACCAAACTCTCCAATAATGTTCAGAATAGGATCAATAGACTTCTGGATATCACCTACTGTACATATATAACGGTTTGTGTATTATACAATCACTGTATTTTATGTAGTGTGGGCACCCGCTTCTGCAGTGCCACCATGTAACCAATTGCTTGTGAAATAAAGGTTTTTGACCAAACTCATGTTTGGTGTTTCTGATTATTCCCAAATGTTCTGCCATTCATATCCTAGTATAGATATGTCACCATCTTATTGGTACTAGACAATTGTCTGATACTTTTGATACTTTCCTTTGGTTTAATATATATTATTTGCTCCGTTTAATTTTTGTTTTTGTTATGTTAACCCCTTTACCCCCAAACGTGGTTTGCACGTTAATGACCAGGCCAATTTTTACAATTTTACAATTCTGACCACTGTCACTTTATGATGTAATAACTTTGGAATGCTTCAACGGATCCCCCTGATTCTGAGATTGTTTTTTCGTGACATATTGTACTTCATGATAGTGTTAAAATTTCTTCGATGTGACTTGTGTTACTTTGTGAAAAATCTGAAATTTGGCGAAATTTTAATTTTCATTCGGTTAAATCAGAGCGATATGTCACTCAAAATAGTTAATAAATAACATTTCTCACATATCTACTTTACATAGTTCCTAAATAACAATTCCCACATGTCTACTTTACATCAGCACAATTTTTGAACCAAATTTTTTTTTTGTTAAGAAGTTATAAGGGTTAAAAGTTGACCAGCGATTTTTCATTTTTCCAACATAATTTTAAAAAAATTTTTAGGGACCACATCACATTTGAAGTGACGCTAAGGAGCCTTTATGACAGAAAATACCCAGAAGTGACACCTTTCAGGTGCTTCACAGGAAGTTTTGGGATGTGGAAGAAAACAATAAACATTTAACTTTTTTTCACAAAAATGTTACTTTAGAAATTATTTTTTTTTATTTTTGCAAGAGTAACAGGAAAAAATGGACCACAAAATTTGTTGTGCAATTTCTCCTGAGCACACCGATACCCCATATGTGAGGGAAAACCACTGTTTGGGCACATGGCAGGGTCCGGAAGGGAAGGAGCGCCATTTGACTTTTTGAATGTAAAATTTGCTTGTCACGGCATGTCACGTTCTGGGAGCCCCTGATGTGCCTAAACAGTGAAAAAACCCCATAAGTGACATCATTTTGGAAAAAGAACCCCTCAGGAAACTTATCTAGATGTGTGGTGAACACCTTGAACCTCCAGGTGCTTCACAGAAGTTTATAACATTGAGCCATAAAAATAACATTTTCACATTTTTCGCACAAAAATGTTTTTTATCCCCCAATTTTACATTTTCATAAAGGTAACAGGAGAAATTGCACAATACCATTTGTTGTGCAATTTCTCCTGAGTAAGCTGATGCCCCATATGTGGGGCAAAACCATGGATTGAGCGCATCGCTGGGTTCGGATGGGAAGAAGCACAATTTGACTTTCTGAATGTAAAATTTGCTTGAATAATTAGCTGATGCAATCTCGTGTTTGGGGAGCCCCTGATATGCCTAAACAGTGGAAACCGCCCCATTTTGGAAACTAGACCCCTCAATGAACTTATCTAGATGTGTGGTGAGCACCCTGAACCCCTAGGTGCTTCACAGAAGTTTATAACATAGGGCTGTGAAAATAAACAAAACTTTTTGCACAAAAATGATCTTTTAGCTCCAATTTTTTTATTTTTACAAGGGTAAGAGGAGAAAATGGACCTCAAAAACTGTTGTGCAATTTCTTCTGAGTACGCTGATACACCAAATGTGGGGAAAACCACTGTTTGGACGCATGGAAGGTTCAGAAAGGAAGGAGCACTGTGTGACTTTATGAACGCAAAATTGTCTGGAATCGAGAGCGGTCGCCATGTCGCATTTGGAGAGCTCCTGATGTGCCTAAACAGCGGAAACCCCGCACAAGTGACCCCATTTTGGAAACTAGACCCCTCAGGGATTTTATCAAGGGGTATAGTAAAAAATTTTGAACCCAGACATGC
This sequence comes from Phyllobates terribilis, assembly GCF_046119375.1. Classification (NCBI taxonomy): domain Eukaryota; kingdom Metazoa; phylum Chordata; class Amphibia; order Anura; family Dendrobatidae; genus Phyllobates; species Phyllobates terribilis. Next base: position 1,632,878 of record NW_027362845.1, on the reverse strand, counting down.
GACACAAAATTTTGATAACATTAGGTCATCATATTGAATAAGTTATCATTAGTCTTGAGCACAAGTACTTGCTACTAGAGTTTGCATCGGGTACCTGGGTATGCACCAAGTATTGTGGTGCGCAAGTGACATGATCGAATCCTCGCCCCGCATGTTTCACGGTTGTTAAACACCCAAATAAAACATGCGGGGATTGCTCATGTATGGCAGGCACCCATGATACTCAGAGCATACCTAAGCACCCGATGCAAACTCAAGTAGCGAGCACTTGCGCTCAACACTAGTCGCTATATCATCATCATATTTTTCTTTACTTTTGAAAAAATCCCAGCCCTAACACAACCCTAACCTTAAAACAACCCTAATCCTAACCGTAACTCTAATCCTAACCCTAGCCCTACTCCGAAGTATCCATTCACTATAAAGAGGTAGCAGAGTTACTCTGGACTCTATCTGGCCTCTGTTTAGCCGTGTCCTTTTTTTCAGAGGTTCACAAAACTGTGGCTAACGGCACTTTTATGCACATCTAATTAAAAAACAGACACCGTGGGATCACAGGCCAGACTGCGTCCACGGTGCCTCCATCTCTCTCATTACAGGGAGTCTTCCGCCAGGGGTTCCGTCTGAATCACGTATTTCAGAGATTTACACAGAAACCCCGGTGTAAGGCCTCAGTGCACAATGCAGGATATGTGTGAGCAGAGCCTTACTTCGATCTTTGGGAGGCATAATGAACAAATCAGCAGCAGGTGAAGAATTGATTTTATTTATTTTTTATGCCGTTCTTCATGATTAGACTACTTTATTCTTTGGGTCGGTGCGATTACAGTGATACCAGATTTATATCGGGTTTTTATGTTTGGCTGCTGTCACACACTAAAATACACTTATTTTTGCAAAGACTAGTTTTTGCATCGCCATATTTTGATGGCTATAATTTTTCCATATTTCGACCGACAAAGTCATGTGAAGGTTTGTTTTTTCCACGACAAGTTGACGTTTTCATTGGTACCATTTTCGGGCACACGACATTGTTTGATTGCTTTCTATTCCAATTTTTGGGAGGCAGAATAAACAAAAACCAACAGTTCAGGAATTGTTTTTTTTATACTGTTCCGCATGTAGGGTAACACCACTGAATTTAAATTTTTGGTGATACTGAACTTTTTTGATATATTAATTCTGTCGTTAGAGTGTCCAAGTAAAAAATTGTTTTGATTAAATCCAAAATGGATCTTAAAGCCAGAGAACTGGTCTGGCAATCTAAGGCTATAGAAATTTTTAAAAAAGGTAGTACATGTGGTTTTAGTGACACCTCCACTTCAAATAAAGAAACCATACGTCAATACAAAAATCTATTATTCAAGAAAACCAAACTTTGATGGACCAAAACTTCACTTGAGAATTATCTAGATCAAAAAATAATTCCTAGGAGTCTGAGAATCCAGCTTTTTCCCACTTTTGAACTTGAAGATGAAACCCTTGTTAGTAAATGGATCACAGTAGCAACTACATGTTCCATTTTGTTCATTAAGATCAAAGTGGACAAAAATACCTCCCTATTGGTGGAAATGGATAATGAGATTGAAAAAATAGAAAAAGTCATGCATAAAAATGTCAACTAAGAATCTTGAAAAATGCCAAAAAGATACTGAGAAGGACTTGGAAAAATGGGAACATAATATAAGTCAGGCAAATTGAAAAAATTCGCCAGAGATCAGGCGGATTATGAATCCAATAAAGTATACAGATGGCAATTCAAGAAATTGAATAGAAAAACATCCTTGACGCGAAGTATATCCTCAAATTCGCTGTCCTCAGCAGCAGAAAGCACATCATCCAATAGGGACTAGGATGGACCGGATGGTGCCAGTTATAATGGTCAGAAAACGAGATTTTTTGATAAGAGAAAGAAATTTGGAGCACCTACTCATGGAGGAGGTAGAAACCAAAGGAATGATAAACTTAAGGTGATTAATCTCTTGACCTATATTCTCACAGAGGCACAAATAAATGTGTTAGAAAAATGATTAACCTTTTCTCCATCTCAACCCTTAGACCCATTTCTAGCAATCAAAGATGTTCATTTCTTCGCCAGAAAACTTATATTGAAAAAACTTCATCATAAAACCAACAATGAAGGAATTTTTACCACTAAAGAAGAAATTGAGGCTTTACGTATCTTGAAATCACTAGCAGAAGAAAACACTACTATTGCAGCAGAGGTAAGTACTTTCCCCATAGAACTTTTCATTAAATCCCCAAAAAAAATTCAGCTCTAAATTTAAGTCCAGCAGTAGACATTTTCACCAAACTTGTATCAGCAGAAATTGAGCAACTTAACACTAAAAATACTTACTCAAATTTGAGCAATGCAGACGGAACAGCATTAAAAGACATGCAAGATTGGAAAGATGTTGTATTTAAGGGGCAGATAAAGGTGGTAACTTAGTTATCTGGCCTAATGCTGTGCATGAAAAACAGGTATATAGATTGTTGAATGATACCAACTAGGAAATTACCAGCTAAACCAATGTCGGAATTGATCAACAATCTAGAGAAAGCTCACCAAGAAGGAATGATGCCTAAAAAATGGTCGATGTGATCAAAGAACTAAATTCCAGATTGCCAACTCTATATCTAATTCCAAAAAATTCATAAGGATCCAATGGATCCCCCCTGGAAGACCCATTGCAGCGGGCATTGGAGGCCTTTGTGAGGTAATTGGGCAAACCATTGATTATTTTTTAAAACCTCTGGTAACCACTTTACCGTCTTATATTAAAGACACCACAGCGGCTTTACAGAGATTAGACAACATGCATCTGACTGAGAACATGATTATGGTAACAGCAGATATTGAATCTCTGTACTCTCCATTAGGCATACCGAGGGGCTAGCTGCAGTTACTTGGTTTCTGAGAGGGAGTAACATTGAATCTGACATGGCGGAACTAATCTTGATTTTCCTTGATTTCATTTTAACCCATAAATGTTTCATTTTTAATAATAAAGTGCATTTAAAACTGCAAGGAATAGCTACGGGGGCCACATGTGCCCCTTCATACGTGAACTTATTTTTAGGGGCATGGAAGCGAGAGATTTTTTTGGACGGCTTGATACCGGGCATAGAAAATATACATCACTAGATGCGTTTTATTGACAATGTGTGGTTTATTTGGGAAGGGTCATTGTCCGCCCTGAATGAAGTAATGTCCAGACTCAACGCTACAAATTCTAGATGAGGCACAAAAGCAGCAGGTGCTTCAACGGATATCAAGTGCTCCTTCAAGTGGGCTCTCCATCACCTCAATTTCAACATCACAAATACTCCAGTCCTCAGAGGTGTCACCCCAATCACACTTGCTTCCTCGCAGCTCCCAAGTCTCCAGCTGCCCGTCTGAGTATGGGGTAACACAGATGGCTGAGTCTGCCCAGCTGTTTACTCATACTATAGCCTGGGAAACGGAGGTCTGCTCCAGAGCTTCTGTTAATCCAGATGAGGAAATGATCTGATCCGATGCCCAGAATCTTTATAAGTTGGATCCAGGACCAGATGAAGAAGGTTCTGAGCATAATGTAGACCCTTGTTCCCAAACTGTAACTCCTGTTGGTGGAGACAATGATGAAGACGATGATGAGACTCAAATACCTGATTGGAGCGACAACTTGACTTTTCGGTCAGGGCAGGAAGAGGTTGGCTCTGAGGGCGACGGGTGTGATAACACACAGGGTGATGATGACGAGGTTGGAGATCCCACTTACTGTCAACCCACAGTCAGACAGTCGATGAGGTCAGCAGAGGAGGTGGAGGAGGATGTGACTAGCCCTGGGGATGGGGATGACTCGGTACCCGGGCATTTGCCTGGCCTTGGGGATGTCGCGGTGGTCGGCTCCCTGGCCCGTACCCTGGGGTCTCTCTTTAAAAGGGTGGATAATTGTTAATTTTATAAGAGTTCATGACGCCACCTGTGGTATCTGATGACAAGCACCAGCGCTGCAGCAGTCCACTGAGGTCGGTGATAAGGCAGCTCGATGGTATAGCTCCCCACAGGTGGAGCTAGGTCTCAGGGCAGCGTATGCAGGGGGAATGCAGGACAGGCGAGACCCAGCTGGGTCAGAGCAAGAACGGGAACGGACACGGTAGTCACTTCAGTACCTTTTACTGGTGGAAATTCGGGCACATCCCGGAGCACTGTAGGGTGAAGGGTGCATATCAGGATCCTCCCCAATGAGCGGGTGTAGGGCCTCCTGTTTCTTGCCTCTGCGTAGTAAGTTTCTGACCTGCCTGGAGCTAGGCCTAACTTTGTCTCTGTCCTGCGCTGGCTGACCTTGTGGTAGGGCCTTCTCTTGGAGTTCACGCTCCCAGTATGCGGGGCTTAAGCGTCTCCTGGCTCTGTTACATATCAGCACCTTAGCGATCCTGGGACTTGTAGTTCTCCAGGGATTCCGGTTATGCCTTACTGGGTCATAGAGATACCGGTAAGCTCGGATCCTGTGTCCGGTAAATGCTTCGGGGTGAGCTGGTTAAGCTCCTCTGCCCCTTATGTACTAACTCGCCACTCGCCTTCGGCCTACTCGGGCCCTCACTAGGCTATACACACTAACGGCAGCTTGCCGCGCTTCACTGATCTTACGGCACCGGCACACCTTAAGCTCTATCTGGGCTCCCTGAATCTAGCAAGCAGGAGCCTCGTGCTCCACTGCTGAACTATTAACTGCGTTCTCTAGATTAGACTGAGCTCCACTGCAGACTGACCTCTCTTAGGCTTCTCTACTGCAGGAACTCTTCAGAGGAACTGAACTGCCTAGCTCCACCTTCCCTATTTATATCCCTAACGGGCTCCCTCTGCTGGTCTGAGGTGGAAGGTGGAGATGTGTGAATGTTTATGGGGGCCTCTTGTGGAGGATTCCATCAATGCACTCTTGTAGGATCTGTGATACCAAGCGCAGCGGGGCATCACAGATGCTATTGACGACGAGGTTAGGTTGCGCCTTCCTGAACAGAGACGGAGTACTGGAAGCACGTCAACAACTGCATCCTCAACCACAACTCTGCCTCTGACCACAAGTCGTAGTGGCTCTTCAGGTCACATGGGCTCTAAGCCTTGCATAGCCTGGGCATTTATTCAGATCGATAAGGATGACCCAACTCGTATTATCTGTAATATTTGTCAGCAAAAGCTAAGTAGAGGCCAAAAAATACATAGTTTGAGTACTTCATGCATGTACCGTCACATGGATATGAAGCATAAGTTGCAGTGGGAAGCTCACTGTGCTACAATGCGGCCTAGCCGGCTGGGCCAACCACCGTCTGCCCCATCTTGTGCATCCGCAGCCTCTTCATCCTCTGTGACTGGGGGGACAGCAGTCACACATGTTTTTGGACGCAGACCTGCCACCTCTTTACCCGCAACAGCCAGTGTGATTGGCAGGTCGTCAGTTCATTGGGAAGTGGAAACACCTGCTAGTGTTGAGCGCTCTCCGACATCGAGAGCACCACCTTTGGATCAAGGCAACCTAACATGTCCGCCTGCATCTTCCTCACAGACCGGCAGTTGCCGGGGACACCCTACTCAACACCGTCTAAGCACAACAACCAGCCCTCGGTCCCTCAGATGTGGAAAAGTAAAAGACCATTTCCTCCTAGCCATGAGAAAGCTAAGAGGTTGAATTTCACCATCTGCAAGCTGTTGGCTACAGAAATGCTGCCTTTCCACCTGGAGGACACAGAGGATTTTCAAGACCTTATGTCCGTCACAGTGCCCCAGTACCAGATGCCCAGTCGGCACTACTTCTCAAAGAAAGGTGTGCCTGCGCTCCACTAGCATGTCGCACACAACATCACCGCTTCTTTGAGAAACTCTGTGTGTGACAGGGTGCACTTCACCACAGACACTTGGACGAGAAGGCATGGACAGGGGCGTTACATGTCGCTGACTGGGCACTGGGTAACTATGGTGACAGCAGGACAAGGGGCTGCTGTCCAAGTCTTACCGTCCCCACGAGTTGTGTGTTAATCCTCTTTATCTCGAACTTCCTCCACTGCTTCTGCCTCCTCAACCTCCTCTCGGTCCTCCACCTGCACCCAAAGCCTGTCTGGTAATGCCACCTGCTTTCTAACTGCGCAGAAGGAATCCTGCACACCTCCTTACTATGCTGGCAGCAGGGCTCAACGCATCAGTGTTTACTTTGAAATGTCTGGGAAATGTGAGTCACACAGCTGAGGAGTTTTGGTCAGCTCTGGAGACCCAGTTTCATGAAAGGTTGTCTCCACTGGACCTGCAACCAGGGAAGGCCATGTGCGACAATGCTGCAAACCTGGGTGCGGCACTTCGCCGGGGCAATGTCACACACGTGCCTTGTATGGCTCACGTGTTGAACCTGGTTGTCCAGCAATTTTTAGCCCACTATCCTGAACTAGATGACCTTCTGCAGAGTGCACGGTCGCTGTGTGCTCACTTCCGCCGTTCGCATCCCGCAGTTCAACGACTTACATCTCTACAGAAGTCGTTGGGCCTGCCAGTTCACCGGCTGAAATGCGATGTGCCGACACGGTGGAATTCAACTCTGCACATGTTGCAGCGACTGTGGCAGCACCGACAAGCCCTGGTGCAATACGTTCTGACGTATAGCCTGGGCCAACGAGATCCAGAGGTGGGGCAAATCACGCTGGAGGAGTCGTCTCAGATCAGGGACCTATGCACCCTTCTGCACAGTCTTGAAATGGCTACGAAGATGTTTAGTGCTGACGATGCCATTATCAGCATGACTATTACGGTGATTTACATGCTGGAGCACATGTTAAACAGAATTTGGAGTCAGGTGGTGGGACAAGAGGAGGTGGAGGAAGTAGAGGAGGAGTCGTATGCGGAAGGGATAACATCTCCAAGGTCCAGACGGTTGGCAGCACCAAGGCGGCAGGCATGGGAGGGTGGGGGAGAGGGATTAACCAGGGCGCATGGTAGCAGCCAAACTGTTGAGGAAGGTGCAGGAGCCGAGGAAGAAGTGGAGGACGAACTGGCAATGGGCATGGAAGACTCATCAGATGAGGGAGACCTTGATCACATTTCTGTTGTGCGAGGTTGGAGGGAGAGGGCAGAGGAAGGAAGCATGATTCTTACCTCGCTACCAACACAACAAGGACTTGGTCCTTCTGGATGCGCAAGACACATGAGTGCCTTCTTGCTGCACTACCTGCAACATGACCCCCGGATTGTCAGAATTCGAAGTAATCCCGACTACTGGGTTGCCACACTCTTAGATCCCCGGTACAAAAGTATATTTGCCAAAATAATTCCTGCCATAAAAAGGTATTGACGAATGCAGGAGTATCTGTTGCAGAATCTTACATGTGCTTTTCCACAAAACACCAGTGGTGCACGTAGTGAATCTCACAGTTCTAACTTGCCAACGGTGGGACTGTCGAGTCTTCATCACTCAAACAGTAACAGTAACACAGTATCTGCTGGTAACAGCAATTTTGTGGAATCGTTTCACCACTTTTTTAGACCATCCTTTGCAAGGCCACAGGAGACAAGAAGTCTGACACATAGTCAATGCCTAGAGAGGATGGTACAGGAGAATCTCCAAGTGAACATCGAAACCATGACTGTGTCACTGGACCCTTGCTCATTTTGGTATTCCAATCCTGAAAAATCGCCGGAGCTCGCCACTCACGCCTTGGAGATCTTGTCATGCCATGCAGCCAGCGTTCTCTCTGAACGTGTGTTCAGCGCTGCTGGTGGTGTGCTGACAGATAAGCGCACGCGGCTGTCCACTGAGAATGTAGACAGACTCACGTTCATAAAGATGATCAAATCATGGATTCGCAAGGACATTTCTACCCCTGTGTCATCCTTGGGAGACTAAAAGCTTGGGGATTTGGTAAAATCACCTCACCAACCGTTTTAAGCAACAGTGGGGCAATTGATGCCACTTAACCCTAGAACGTATGACCATAAAAATCTACACTTTCACATACCTGGGGCCCTTTAGGCCCGTGTGCAAATAACATGGAATAACTCAAACTCAAATGACAAACAACTATATACATGAAGAATACCTAGAGTTTCAAAATTCTAACTAAAGCAATCTTGCAGAAAATGGAAAACAATTAACAGGGCGGGCCTGCAAGGCCACAGGTATGCGTTCTAGGGTTAAGTGGTGTCTGTGCCACAATTTTGGGAGTCCCCTTGCTGTGTCTTACGTGACGGCATCGTCAATTCCAGGTGGGTTGGGTCGCACCCCCCCCTTTTAACTGTAAGAAACTACATACACTATGGCTTGGGGTAACACAGATGGTTGAGTCTGAAGAGCTGTTTACTCAGAGGTCTGCTCCAAATCTTCAGTGTCTGCTAGTCAGCGTAGAATTTTTAACTGCATCTAGCCTAGGCAATACTTTGGGCGTAGTAGCCCAGCTGCGAAGCAAGCTGCACCGCCTGTGTATCTAATAAGAATTTTTAAATGAATCTAGCCTAGGCAGACTGTGGGGACCCCCAACCAAACCCAGACGCTCAGCCCCCCTACCGCTCCCCTTTCATGGACAATACAATAATGTAACTCTTACAACTGGATGGGTGAGGATCGGTCACAGCTTTATTAACTCTTTATACTCATTCCATTAGAAAGGCATTTTATTTCTAAAATAATTCAGCTTGTTGCAGCATGCCCTGGGTCCCCACTCCGGCAAGTTGGCCAACAAGTGTAACTCTCCAACATGTCCTTTCTATTTCCAGGCCACGGAGGATCCAGCGTACTCGTATGCAGGACTCTGACCCCCACCCATCACTCTTAACGCTTGTTCCACTCCGTCCTGGAGTCCTGACAGGAATATGTCCAGTCCAATATCTATTAAGTGAACACCGTCGGGCCGTATGAGGCCTGCTTTATCTCCTTCCAGTTGTCGGTGTCGTATCACTACACCGCCTCTGTCTCTTCTAAATTTTGCCATCCGAATATTTATTACCCGCCTTGTCCATTCGATGGCCGTGATGTCTCGCGCACCTTGCCATACCGCTATCGGCACAATCTCTGACCATACTATAGCTAATTTTGTGAAAAATTCTCTGAAGCGCTCAGTGTCTAGTTTCATTATTGCCATTAGTTATGCGCTCTTGTGATGACCTAGGTTGTTTCCCCCGGCCTGTATAACTAAGATGACCGGACCTCTTGCCTCTCTCCCTACCTTGATTACCTCCATTAGTACCTGTGGCCATAGCAGGCCTCTAATACCTCTCCAGTTGAAATATGTGTTATGAAACTCTAATTTCCTCCCGCCTGGGCGGACTTTCGCCCTTTTTTGTGCCCAATATATATACGAGTGGCCTATCACTCACACTGTTGGCTTAGCGTCACCTGTAAAAGAAACAAACCACGTTAGGATAACAAGTCCGGTCTTATGTATCTCGCCAAACACGTGGATCGCCATCTCCCTATCCTCTGAACTTCCGTTTCTGACAGTCCTGCTCTTGCTGCTTCCGTGGCCGCACCTATGCGGAATGAGTGTGTCCCGTAATCTTTGGGGTGGTTCCCTGCCGATGTTATGCATTTATTAAATATAGCTTGGAACAGGTATCTTGATAATGGCGTTCCATCAATGTGTGATACGAAGAAATTACTTTGTGATCTGATGGTTAGATATGTTTTTACTATTGTTACCTGACTCAGTGTACCGTTTGTGGGTTGTAGAAGTACCCAAGTACCCCTGCCCGCTGGAACCGTTTTCGATTGGTGTATGCGTACACGTATTGCATTATTGGCTATGACTACTTCCTGGTGTAATAAGCGTCCACTGGTGGTAATTTTGGATTGAGGGACTAATTCACTTATACATAGCGCCCCGAAGAAGGCGATCACAAATGCAGTAGACATTAGTGTTGCTTCAAATTGTGAGTGTCATGTTAATGGTGTTAGGGATAAGATGTGAGAAATCAGTTTTAGTGACACGGGACGGGACGTCTACATTCCTGACTTGGCTGACCCCTTTTCCACCCTTTTATGGATTGTCTGATGATGAATCTTTGTCACATCTCCCCAATTCAGTAGTTGGAAGTGAAATGCTACTCCGGTCAGACACCGCTGCGCTGACGCCCCTGATATGCCCCTCATCATTAGCTGGTGGAGAAATTCTATGGTGACTTGTGATCTGGCTTGTTCACATTGGTCAACCCGTCTGCCTGCTACTAGTCGTGTCCACTCTTCCCATGCCTTACCGTATGCTTGCCACGTTGACGGGGCAACTGACGCTCTGATTATTGGCATCAACTATTCGCCACTAGATCCCATAGGGAGGGTGGGCAACTGTTGCCCGATGGGTGGGCGTTGTGGAAGAGCTCTGTGAAAATCTGCCAATTGAATTGTTATAAAGCGTTAGCAGCAGCTTTATACCCCTCAGCATAGTGGCTAGCGCGGACCCATACATTGTGTTTTAGGCACAGGAATACTAGCCTGCATAGTAGGCCTAGCACTGGGAGAGACGATGATGCCATCTTATTAATGCAGTGCGCTAGGCTGGTGTTTTGTGTTATGAAGCGTATATTTTTGTTAGCCAGGCGCGCGCCCCATATTTCTATTGCTACCACTATTGGGAAAAATTATTTTCAGGGCTAGATGCAGCTAAAAATTATTATTAATTTCAAAGCTGGTGGAGCTTGGTATAGATGGCCTAATACAATGAGTCCCACACACTGCTAGAAGCCCAAATATTTTTTCAGAGGTAGATGCAGATAAAAATTATTTTTAATTTGCAACCTGATGGAGGTCAGTATAGATGGACTAATAGAGAAAGTCCCACACACTGCTAGAAGGCCAAATATTTTTTCAGAGCTAGATGCAGATAAAAATTATATTCAATTTGCAACCTGATGGAGGTCAGTATAGATGGACTAATAGAGAAAGTCCCACACACTGCTAGAAGGCCAAATATTTTTTCATAGCTAGATGCAGATAAAAATTATATTCAATTTGCAACCTGATGGAGGTCAGTATAGATGGACTAATAGAACAAGTCCCACACACAGCTAGAAGCCCAAATATTTTTTCAGAGGTACTGTAGATGCAGATAAAAATTATTTTTAATTTGCAACCTGATGGAGGTCAGTATAGATGGACTAATAGAACAAGTCCCACACACAGCTAGAAGCCCAAATATTTTTTCAGAGGTACTGTAGATGCAGATAAAAATTATTTTTAATTTGCAACCTGATGGAGGTCAGTATAGATGGACTAATACAACAAGTCCCACACACAGCTAGAAGCCCAAATATTTTTTCAGAGGTACTGTAGATGCAGATAAAAATTATTTTTAATTTGCAACCTGATGGAGGTCAGTATAGATGGACTAATACAACAAGTCCCACACACAGCTAGAAGCCCAATATTTTTTCAGAGGTAGATGCAGAAAAAAATATATTCAGTTTGCAACCTGATGGAGGTCAGTATAGATGGACTAATACAACAAGTCCCACACACAGCTAGAAGCCCAATATTTTTTCAGAAGTAGATGCAGAAAAAAATATATTCAGTTTGCAACCTGATGGAGGTCTGTATAGATGGATTAATAGAACAAGTCCCACACACAGCTAGAAGCCCAATATTTTTTCAGAGGTAGATGCAGAAAAAAATATATTCAGTTTGCAACCTGATGGAGGTCTGTATAGATGGATTAATAGAACAAGTCCCACACACAGCTAGAAGCCCAATATTTTTTCAGAGGTAGATGCAGAAAAAAATATATTCAGTTTGCAACCTGATGGAGGTCAGTATAGATGGACTAATACAACAAGTCCCACACACAGCTAGAAGCCCAATATTTTTTCAGAGCTAGATGCAGACAAAAAATTATTTTGAATTTGCAACCTGATGGAGGTCAGTATAGATCAGGGGTCTCAAACACGCGGCCCGCGGGCCGCATGCGGCCCCTGAGGCTGCTTTATGCGGCCCGCAGGCACCACAGAGTCAGACCCCTTGACGATCCCGACCTGGTCCAGGAGGAGCCGCTGACAGCAGCGCTGAATTGCCACACAGAGACTGTTTCCCAGCACTGCATTTCCAATGACAGCTGCTGGCCAATCAGAGGCCAGCAGCTGATATCTGCGTGTCGGCGCAGCGAGTATGACGTCATTGCCATATGCAGATGTCAGCTGCTGGCCTCTGATTGGCCGGCGGCTGACATTGAAAATGCTGTGCTGGGAGACAGTCTCTGTGCGGCAATTCAGCGCTGCTGTCAGCGGCTCCTCCTGGACCAGGTCGGGATCGTCAAGGGGTCTGACTCTGTGGTGCCTGCGGGCCGCATCTGCAGGAAGGACGCCGAGGGAACGGAGGACAGGTGAGAATCATCTTTTTTTTTTCTATTTTATGTGTGTGAAGAACAACACAGGGGGCACAGAGCCACAACATGGGGACCGGGATGGGGCACATAGCCACAAGAGGGGACCTGGATGGGGCACATAGCCACAAGAGGGGACCTGGATGGGGCACATAGCCACAAGAGGGGACCTGGATGGGGCACATAGCCACAGGATGGGGACCTGGATGGGGCACATAGCCACAAGAGGGGACCTGGATGGGGCACATAGCCACAGGATGGGGACCTGGATGGGGCACATAGCCACAGGATGGGGACCTGGATGGGGCACATAGCCACAGGATGGGGACCTGGATGGGGCACATAGCCACAAGAGGGGACCGGGATGGGGCACATAGCCACAAGAGGGGACCGGGATGGGGCACATAGCCACAAGAGGGGACCTGGATGGGGCACATAGCCACAAGATGTGGACCTGGATGGGGCACATAGCCACAGGATGTGGACCTGGATGGGGCACATAGCCACAAGAGGGGACCTGGATGGGGCACATAGCCACAAGATGGGGACCTGGATGGGGCACATAGCCACAAGATGGGGACCTGGATGGGGCACATAGCCACAGGATGGGGACCTGGATGGGGCACAGAGCCTCAAGATGTGGACCTGGATGGGGCACAGAGCCTCAAGATGTGGACCTGGATGGGGCACATAGCCACAAGATGGGGACCTGGATGGGGCACAGAGCCACAAGATGGGGACCAGAGCCACAACATGGGGACCTGGATGGGGCACATAGCCACAAGATGGGGACCTTGATGGGGCACATAGCCACAGGATGGGGACCTGGATGGGGCACATAGCCACAAGAGGGGACCTGGATGGGGCACATAGCCACAAGATGGGGACCTGGATGGGGCACATAGCCACAAGATGGGGACCTGGATGGGGCACATAGCCACAGGATGGGGACCTGGATGGGGCACAGAGCCTCAAGATGTGGACCTGGATGGGGCACAGAGCCTCAAGATGTGGACCTGGATGGGGCACATAGCCACAAGATGGGGACCTGGATGGGGCACAGAGCCACAAGATGGGGACCAGAGCCACAACATGGGGACCTGGATGGGGCACATAGCCACAAGATGGGGACCTTGATGGGGCACATAGCCACAGGATGGGGACCTGGATGGGGCACATAGCCACAAGAGGGGACCTGGATGGGGCACAGAGCCACAAGATGGGGACCTGGATGGGGCACAGAGCCACAAGATGGGGACCTGGATGAGGCACAGAGCCACAAGATGGGGACCTGGATGGGGCACAGAGCCACAAGATGGGGACCTGGATGGGGCACAGAGCCACAGGATGGGGACCAGAGCCACAAGATGGGGACCTGGATGGGGAACATTGCCACAGGATGGGGACCTGGATGGGGCACATAGCCCCAAGATGGGGACCTGGATGAGGCACATTAGTACAAGATGGGCGCCAGGATGGGGAACGTTGCTACAGGATGGGGACCTGGATGAGGCACATAGCCACAGGATGGGGACCTGGATGGGGCACATTAGTACAAGATGGGGACTTGGATGGGGAACATTACTACAAGATGTTTTCCATTATTACTATATGATGCTAATTGTAAGACAATATTACTGTATGTGGCCAATTGGGGGAAATAAAATTGTAAAAAAAATAAAAAATAAAATAAAGCATGAAAAAATATTGGGCACTAAAAATGCTGTTTTATATGTAAACTAAAGTAAACACAAAAAAGTGCACGTTTATTATCGCCACACCCATAACGACCCAAGCCATAAAAAAATAAACACGGCAAAAATGTTCAAAAGGTGTATACAAAAAAAATGGTATCACTAAAAATGTCACATTGAACAAAGAATGCGGCCCCCCAAATTCAAATTTTTTCCATGTGCGGCCCATATACCCAGCCGAGTTTGAGACCCTTGGTATAGATGGACTAATAGAGAAAGTCCCACACACTGCTAGAAGGCCACATATTTTTTCAGAGGTAAATGCAGAAAAAAATAAATTCAGTTTGCAACCTGATGGAGGTCTGTATAGATGGATTAATAGAACAAGTCCCACACACTGCTAGAAGGCCAAATATTTTTTCAAAGGTAGATGCAGAAAAAAATATATTCAGTTTGCAACCTGATGGAGGTCAGTATAGATGGACTAATACAACAAGTCCCACACACAGCTAGAAGCCCAATATTTTTTCAGAGCTAGATGCAGAAAAAAATTATATTCAATTTGCAACCTGATGGAGGTCAGTATAGATGGACTAATAGAATGATGCTATGCCCAAAAGATTTTACTTCACTGGGTGCAGTAAAAAAATTGGTATTCTATACACAGGTGGTATATCTTGCAACACAGATAGGCTACTCCACTGACTAACACACTCTGCAATAGGCCAAAAAGGATTAGCTTTGCTAGATTCAGCCAAATGCTGTGAAAAAAACTTGCACAGCACTGGCACAGACCTGCCTGGCAAAAACTGATAGGAACTGATGTAACCGAGTCCTGAAAAGGACTCCAATTACAATTAGTCTTTACTCCCACAACCTATCTATTTAAGAGCACAGACCTGCCTGATAAAAGTCGTAGGAAATGCTGTAACCTAGTCCTTAAAAGGACTGCAATCACAACTATTCCCTACTCCCAAGCTATCTCTAGATTTGTGCGAAAATTGGCTTGAAATTAACAAGGTATAGCGCACACAGCAACAGCGGTGCCGTCTAACACACAGCTGCAGCAGTGAGAAAATGGTGGCGATGGGGAAAATGGCTTGGTCTTATAGGGCAAGGACATGTGACATACACTGCCAATGACATATGCCCTTGCTTGTGTGAAAAAAAGCACTTCGCTCCGTGTGTGCGCTGCTGATAGGCTGACAGATTGCACCTCCCCACTGTAAATGCGGGAAAGAGAAAAAAAAAATGGAGATCTTCATTGTTCCTGCAGAGATCCATCCCCTGCCCCTCCCCCCACCCCGCTGTACACTCAAACTGCGTATTAACATTAATTTTCATCATTACTGAGAAAAAATCCAGTTATGATTTTGGTGCACGAACAGTTATCGAACATAACCTCGAACAGCCGAATTTTTCTCAAATTGTTCGTGTTCGCCGAACGGCTCGAACACCGCCCAAAACAGCTCGAATTTGAGATTGGCGAACAGTTCGAGTAGAACAACGCTCATCTCTAGTCTTGATAAAGCGGGTCTCTCCACTGGAGGTAGAAACAGACAGAGTCAAAGACGGAGAGGATTTACTCTTGCCTAGGACGACCTCTCCAAGTGGTCCTAGACACTGGAGTTACCCGACCTCACCGGGCAAGAATGGATCAGATGCTCTATACTGCCACAGTAGAAGCAACTCTTCTCGACTCTTCGTGTCTCCAGGCGAGACTTGACCATCTTGGTTTGGTCAATTTGCATAGGCTCAGGCTAACATGCCCGGGGAATAGCTGGTTGTGAAGCTGGCCTTTGGAATGTTGGAGCAAGACGTGGAAATCTTCTCTCCCAGGTAGTCTCCACAGCACGTTCCAGAAAACGGATGTCAATCCGGGTAGCTAATGACACCAGGTCGTCCAGGGTGGAAGGGATGTCACGACCGGCTAGCTCATCCTTAATCCGTCCGGAAAGACCCTCCCAAAGGGTGGACACCAGGGCCTCGTTGTTCCAGGCAAGTTCATATGCGAGGGTTCGGAAATGTATGGCATACTGGCCCACAGTGAGACTCCCTTGGAGGAGACGGAGAAGAGACTTCGTCTGGGTTCATCGAAGACCTTCCGGAAGGCAACGAGGAAAGCCAGGAAATAAGATACCAGGGGATCCCCTCTTTCGTGTTTACCCACGGCAATGCCTCCCCAGTGAGGTGAGACATGATGAACGCCAACTTGGCCCGGTCGGAGGTGAACTGGTGTGCCAGGAGTTCGAAGTGCAGTGTGCACTGATTTATGAAGCCCCGACATAAGACGGGGTCACCACCAAAACGTGGAGGCGCAGAGAGCCGGGATCCAAAGCCGGGTGCCACAGCGCCACTGGGTTGAGGTGCCGCCAGAGCGGGTGCCGCTTGGCTAGAGACGGACACAGACGGGGTGGACAGCATGTCCAGGCGGGAGTTGACAGTCCGCAGATAGGACAGGATAGTTTCCTGTTGGGATCTCTGACGTAAGACCTCCTGGTACCGGTCAGAGAGCGAAGGAGCCTGGGGGCCACCGGGTTCCATGGCCTGTGCAAACTGCTACGGGTCCGGGTGGTGGAATTTCTGTGCTTCAGTGCAAGGAGGGGCCAGAGGGGCGTAACTAAGTGCCTACTCGAACCGACCCAGGTCACATGGCCGCTTAGTCGACTCCGTGAACCAGGGAGGGACCGGGCAGGTGGACCAGGTGCCACTCTGGGACCGACCTTGTGTGAGAGCAGGTGACTCCCACGGGTCAGATGACAGGAGCTGACCGGTACAGCGGAAAAGCCCGGCAGGAAGGCTGATGGGTGGTCCAGGTAGGCAAGCAGGCGGGCACGGCAGGTAACAGGCAGGTGTTCCTGGTAGCTAGGCTGGCGGGCACGGCAAGTTACAGGCAGGTGTTCCTAGTAGGCTGGCTGGCGGGCACGGCAGGTTACAGGCAGGTCTTCCTGGTAGGCTGGCTGGCACGGCAGGTTACAGGCAGGTGTTCCTGGTAGGCTGGCTGGCGGGCACAACAGGTAACAGGCAGGTGCTCCGGGTAGGCAGGCTGGAGGACACAACAGGTAACAGGCAGGTGCTCCAGGTGAGTGGGCTGGCAGGCGCGGCTGGTAATTGGCAGAAAGGCAGGCAGAACCCTTGGACAGATTGGCGGGCTGGACTGATAGACAGACTGACGGGCCGGACTGATAGACAGACTGGTGGGACCTGAGGGCTGAAGCAAGTGTTAGCACATGGAACAACAACCTTGCACAGGCACCTCCATTTTGAAGGAGGTGCCTTATATAGGAGAAGTCCTCCGGCCATTGGCCGGGGACACTTTAGGACAGCGCGCGCGGCCCCTTTAAGAGGGAGGGAGCGCACGCCCTAAGCACAGTGCCCGGGAAGCTGCGCGCCACAGTAGCAGCAGGAGCAGGGGAGCAGGAAGACCCGGGACCACGACGGTGAGAGGAACGGTGTCTCTGCCCGGCAGGAGGCAGAGACGCCAATGCTACATTCCCTGTGCCGGTCATTGCACTGGTTGCCCATCTAATACAGAGTTCAATATAAACGTATCACTCTTACTCACAAAGCTCCCCATGATTCAGCACCACTCTACATCTCCTCCCTCATCTCAGTCTATCACCCTTCCCGTGCCCTCTGTTCTGCCAGTGACTCCCACTCCCATCTCCAAGATTTCTCACGTGCTGCGCCAATTCTTTGGAATGCACTACCCAGGACAATTCGATTAATTCCCAATATCCACAGTTTTAAGCGTGCCGTAAAAACCCATTACTTTAGACTGGCCTATCGCATTAACACACTTGTCTAACTGTCCCAGTTTGGCCAATATCAAAATTTTCTTCAAAATCATGTTCATACCATCCATGCACTGAATAGCCTCTGTCTGTACTGTACACATACTGGCTGGCGACCAGTTCATGTAGTGTTATGTACTTACCCTATTTAGCATATTATGGCTGTATTATACAACATATGTATATTTTACCTTTTGTGTCTCCCCTATTTCCTCATAGACTGTAAGCTTGCGAGCAGGACCCTCACTCCTTATAATATCTGAGTTATGCTTATTTGGTAATGTCTTTTTGTCTGTTCAAGCCCCCCCTAAAATTGTAAAGTGCTGCGGAATATGTTGGCGTTATAAAAATAAAAATTATTATTATTATTATGGTTACCATATGATGTCACTCATGGCCTGCAACATGTCAGTAGTATCCTGAAGGAAATCAGTTGCCCTCTGGACAAGGGGCTGGAGGAGCCGGGCAACCCACTCCCCCAACCGCTCACCCAGAGAGCCAATGCCAGACACGATTGGTCTCATGGGGGGTGGATATATTTCTTTGTGGGTTTTGGGCAGAGCATACAATATTGGCATGACAGGATTTTCTATTTTGAGATACTCAATTTCTTTCCTTGCAAAAAAACTTAAACTGAAACCTTGTTCCAACAAAGTAGAAATGTTAGTTTTAACAGACTGAGTTGGATTATCTGATAAATGCCTGTACACATTATTGTCAAACAGCATATCTTCAGCCCAGTTCACATAATCCTTTTATCCGTGACAACCGCTGATCCTCCTATGTCCGAGGTTTTGATAAGTTGTTATTGGTTCGGAGTTGTTGTAGGGCGCACTGTAAACTGGGTTGGATATTGTTGGTATAAATTCATCCATCTTGGAATTTTTCAGAAAGCGTCTCCAGCTCTGATTCTCTTATTTTGTAATCGATCCGTAGCTGGTTTGTGTTTTTGTACTGGATATAAATTTGGATTTGGTACATTGATGACATCTTGATGAGATTATCAGCAGTACTGTTATGAGTATTTTCTTTTTCCAAGCAGAACAGTGAAAGTTGCTCCGTAAAGCGTAATGACCTGAAGGCGTTTTCTGGATTCAATTCACCACAATGTACATTAATTCCATCATTGTCAGAATGATTTCTAAGAGGGATATTCCTGATGGATTTGTTGACATCACAAATTGTGGAAAAAAGGTTGAAATTGTAAGTGGGTACAAAGTTCTCACCATATGACAAGTCTGTGTCGGTCCTCAGTTGAGGCTGTAGCAGATAAGTTACAGGGAATCTGTCACCCCTGGCACTTATCTGACCTCTAATATGGGGATACAGGTGATAGAAATGTAAATCTATACATACCTGTATGCCTCATATTACAGGTCTGTTTGCTGTGAAATGTTTTTTATTCCTACAAGTTTCTGATGCGTTCCTGTCCTGGGGCCTGCAAGAAATCCCGCCTCATGCGTGAATTATAATGTTTCCCCCCTGCCCTGCACGTTAGTGCCCTGTGACATGCAGTTGCCGCGGCCAAGCCACACACCTGCGCACTTCTCCTTTTACCAAAGGCGCACTTCTTCCTGCCGTCTATGTTCATTGTACTGCAGGGATCTTGTGCGCAGGCGCCAGGAAGTCAGAGTGACTCGTTAAATGGCACCTACGTATTATTACAACATGGCGATCACGCCGGGTGTCAGTTGATTCTGACAGCTGACACCTGGCACTCAGTGCCAGGAGTGGTGCGCGCACGGCTCCCGGCACTTTAACCCCGGCAATCGCAGCATTTAGAGACCGAACAGAGGGACAGAAGCCCCTCTGCTCTTGGATCGGACACCCCGCGCCATCAGCACAGGGTCCCGATCGTTGCCATGGTGACCCAATGTCGTCATGACGACATCCGGGACACCAGCAAGTTACTTGAATCATGCTCGGGGCATGATCAAAGTAACTTATGTCTGCAGCACTGACAGGTTATAATGTACAGCAGTGATCCTGCACTGCTATATATTATAGCTGAGATCAGACAGCAGAAAATGAAAGTCCCATAGTGGGACTAAGTAGAAAAAGTGGAAAAAAAAAACAACTATAAAAGTTGTTGTAGATGAGTTTCTTTATTTTCACAGATGGTAAATAATAATAATCTTTATTTTATATAGCGCTAACATATTCCGCAGCGCTTTACAGACATTATCATCGCTGTCCCCTCTGGGGCTCGCAATCTAAATTCCCTATCAGTATGTCTTTGGAATGTGGGAGGAAACCCACACAAACATGGGGAGAACATACAAAGTCTTTGCAGATGTTGTCCTTGGTGGGATTTGAACCCAGGACCCCAGTGCTGCAAGGCTGCAGTGCTAACCACTGAGCCACCGTGCTGCCCATTCTTCTTGGGCTTGTTGCTGGGAAGTAATGATGGAGCCACAAACAGAAATGGCAATATCGGGCACAGGTAGGTTAGTGGAGGGAGGACAGATTCAATTTTAGATAGAGGGAGGACATAGTGTTAGAGACAGCGGAAAGACAATCACCGGTATTTTGTAATAATGCAGGGGTGATGTCCAGAGAAGAGGTGTATAATTGGGTGTCATCAGCATAGAGATGGTACTGAAAACCGAATCTGCTGATTGTTTGTCCAATAGGAGCAGTGTATAAGGAGAAAAGAAGGGGGCCTAGGACTGATCCTTGAGGGACCCCGACAATAAGGGGAAGGGAAGAGGAGCTGGTAAAAGACACAGTGAAGGAGCGGTCCAAATTTTTCTTGGATAGTTTCTCACTGTATACATCGATCCCCCACAAAATAGCTCTTTATGCTCTAAATTTTCACTTTTCACATGAAAAAATACAGTAATTTTTCATCAGATTTACAATTATTTGTTTTGGATGTTGTACATTTGCTCATACAAAACAATTATTTTTCATTTAATGAAACATTACATGCAAATCAATGGAGTTTCAATGGGGGCAAAATACTCCCCCCTCTTTAGCCAACTTAGTTTTGAGCTGAGATGAGGAGTCATATGTATACAGCGTGGACAATAGTGTTGAGCCACCCCCGTAGTGTTCGAGTTCGGTTCGGTTCGTCGAACACCCGTGTGTTCGCCGAACTGTTCGTCGAACACCTTCGAACACCGTTAAAACCAATGGCAGGCAAACAAAAACACATAGAAACACATAGAAAACACCTTCAAAGGTGTCCAAAAGCTGACAAACTGCTCAGAAGACACAACTAACACATGGAAAAGTGACAAGTACATATAGTTATGCGAAAAGAAAAGAGGTGGAGGAGTAAAAGGAGGGGGAGGGGGAGACACAGATATAGGCATGTCATGCCCTTCTAAAATCCAAAAAGTGAGAAGCCGACACGTTCAGTCCGCTCCTGCCCGTGCCACCTCCGCGTCGCCGGGTTTGTGCCAGAGCCACGGTGAACCCTGACGGCCAGCCCCCCTCTCCCAATACTGGTGCCTGTCCGCTGGTGGGTCGAGCGAGCCCCCCATATGTGGAGGCAGCTCTAAGCTTTTTAATTTAAATTGTCTCTCTAATTTGAATGAATACACTTTAAATCCATTTACAAGGATCTATTGGAGGGCAAGTCTCATGCCAGCAGCCGCGTAATTCCAGCTCCAGTAGCGTCCACTAAAGCTGCTGCAGTTAAAAAGCTTTTATAAGGATCGAGCTCGGCTGTCCACAGCAAGGCATCCTACTGCCAGTCCCAGCCCCTATGCCTTGGGGTGCCTCCTGATGCTCTTCACTGAGTATCCCGTGGTCCCGAAGCATTTCCTTTGAAAAAATTAAGTGTCCAAACTACAGGTGGTGTAGCTTGCTTAACAGCCGGGATAATCCGCTGACTAGCAGACACTGCTACTAGGCACAAAGTATTTCCTGGGCTAGATGCAGTTAAAAATTTGTAATTAGATACTCTCGTTGGATGCTGAGAAAGCATTCCATAGAGTCTCCTGGCACGCCATATATGATTCTCTTAAAAAGCTTGGGGTAGGGGTCTAGGGGACCCTTTTATAGCCAAAATCACGGCCCTGTATCGCAATACGTCACCTAGGCTGAAGATAAATGGAACTGTAGCACCCTGAGGGCTCGGTTGCTACAGAGGTATTGCACCTCACCCCGAGGTGTGATATCTCACTCTCAGGTAAGGATGTAGTGTGGATCAGGACCCGACACCTGCATGCATTACACCACATTGCCGTGGGGCAGGGTGACCAATATGCCCCTGAGATGGGCACGACAGTCCCTGTCCCTGGCTGGAGTGGGGGGAGGGAACACTGAGGAAGGGGAACCCTGTAGTGCAGGAGCAGGGAGGAAGCAGTTCCTGGGTGCATTGAGAAGGGAGTATAAAAGGTGGGCACCATCTTAGTTCAGTGCAGAGAAGTCTGAGCAGAAGTGGCAGGGAGCAGGGGCTCTGCATGAGCTCTGCTCCGGAGGCGGGCCTAGTAACAGAGGCCCAGGCCTGGAAGAGGGAGAAGGAAGGAAGAGGAGCGGAGAAGGCTCCAGGAACGAGGAACGAAGGGATCCCAGGGGTGCGGACGGGCGAGTCGCCACCGCATGCCCGAATCCACCTGCGTGGAGGGGTCAGGCCAAAGGGGGAGACCGGTCCCCGAAACTAGTGGAGGCAGGAAACGACCCTCAGCTAGAAACAGGAGGCTGTGACATTTTATGTGGCGCAGCCCCTCGCTACACCCGCTAGGAAGGCACCACATAGGGTCAGGGAAACTGGCGCCAAGTTTACCAAGAGGAGGCCCGAGGCAGCCGTACAGAAGGGTTGGTAAGAAAGGCCAGACAAAGGACACACAAAGGGGGTCCTGTGAAGCGCTCCAAAGTTATCTGGGAGTTGTCTGAGCCCCTCACCTGGTGAGCACAGTACGACGTGGGCAGCCGTTACCTGCAGACGTGGTCTGGATAATAAGAACTGTGAGTAAAGGCCCTGGACTGCATCACTGACTCCGTGTCGTTACTGCTGCTGCCCTGCACCATCACCCCCATCCTCCGCATACACTGCCCTGAGGCTATACTCCTCCCGTGGGGAGTTATGTTACGCTCTGCTGCACCCACAACACCAGCCTCAGCGGTCTGCCCTGGAGCGGCGGTTCACTCTGACCGCAATCCACGGGTGGCGTAGTCGGACATTTAAACATCAAAACCACATAAATAGTTCCGCCACTGGTTTGACCGCCCTGAGCCAGGGAACCGGGTCGCCGCCACGGAGACTACAACCACCAGCATCCACCAAAAAGGGTCCGGCTCTGGGTGTCCCAAGGCCCAGGGGGCGCGTCAGAACATTTTCATCACCTTTCACAATCACCAATGGGACAAGGCAGGGATGTTCTCTGTCCCCTCGCTTATACATCCTAGTGACGGAGCACCTGCTCTCATCAATTCGCCATAACCCCAATATTAGGTGGATTGAGGTGGGAGGCACCGAGTACAAGCGCTCTCTATTTGCTGATGATGTCCTAGTATATATCACTCAATCACATATATCCATCCATGCTGTTATGGCTGAAATAGATCACTTTGTTACATGGTCAAATTTTAAAATCAATGCAGCGAAGTCTGAGGCCCTCGATGTCTCCCTCCCCAAATCCATATAGGATTCCATCCAGTCCAACTTTCCCTTTGCCTGGCCCTCACAGGGTATCAAATACTTAGGAATTCCTATTCATAGAGACCTCTCCCATCTATGTTATCTTAATTTTGGGCCCTTTATTGAACAACTCCATACAGACCACGGTTGGCAAGTTAGAACTGTAAGATTCACTACGTGAACCACTGGTGTTTTGTGGAAAAGCACATGTACACTGTGTTCCAAATTATTATGCAAAAAGTGTTTAGGAGTGACAAGGGAAGAATTTGTTTGTTTGTCAGTTAAACTCATTGATGGTGATGTGTGTCAGGGCTCTTTATATCACTGTAAGCAATTGCAGACACCTGTGCTAATTAGTTTGGCAGGTGTGTCCAATGAAAGGCAAGACTACTTAAGAAGGCTGTCTCACATTATTAAGCAGCCTACATTTTCTGCCAAAATGGGAAAGAAAAAGGAGGTGTCGGCTGCTGAGAAGCAACAAATTGTGGAGTGTTTAGGTCAAGGCATGACTACAATCAACATTGTGCGATGATCAGGATGAAGTGTCTTGGCAATCAAGAAGTATGTAGCTGATTCACAGTACACACGTGTGCGTGCTGATAAGGGCAAATTGAGGACTCTTTCCTACAGGCAATTACGTCAGGTTGAAAGAGCAGCGGCAAAAAAGCCTTGTCATAGCAGCAGACAAGTTTTTGAAGCTGCTTGTGCCTCCAACGTCCCCCGAACAACAAGATGCAGGGTCCTTCAGAGGTTTGCAGCTGTGCATACGCCATCCTGTCGACCTCCTCTATCCACTTCACACAAGCAAAAACGGCTCCAGTGGGCCAAACATTACATGAAGACTGATTTCAAAACTGTTTTGTTCACGGATGAGTGCCGTGCAGCGCTCGATGGTCCAGATGGATGGAGTGGAGGATGGCTGGTTGATGGACACCCCACGCAAACACGGCTACAGCGCCAGCAAAGAGGAGGTGGAGTAATGTTTTGGGCTGGAATCATGGGGAGAGAGATTGTCGGCCCCTTTAGGATCCCTGAAGGCGCTAAAGATGAACTCCATAATGTATGTGGATTTTCTCAAACAGCACTTCCTGCCATGGTTCAAGAAGAAGAACCGTGTATTTCACAGCAAGATCATTTTTTGCATGATAATGCACCATCTCATGCTGCACATAAAACATCTGCATCTCTGGCTGATATGGGCATAAAAGGGGACAAACTTAAGGTGTGACCCTCATGCACCCCTGACCTCTACCCCATTCAGAACCTTTGGAGCATCATTAAAAGGAGTGTCTATGATGGCGGGAGGCAGTTCACATCTAAGCAACAGCTCTGGGAGGGTATTCTGTCCTCATGCAAAACAATTGAAGCAGAAACCATCCAAAACCTGACAAATTCAATGGACGAGAGAGTTCAGAAGCTCCTTTCGAACAAGGGGTCGTATGTGAAAATGTAACATCACCTAGAATAAAGTTTTGAGTTGAAAACTGTTTGATTTCAGTTTCTAACAACCTGCTAATGCTTATAATTTCAAAAATGACCATTTTTTTGGTCTTTATTAAAATGAAAAGGTTGATCGAAAAGTTTGGGGGATCTAAGAGTGTGGCAACCCAGTAGTCATGATTACTTCGAATTCTGACAATATGAGGGTCATGCTGCAGGTAGTGCAGCAAGAAGGCACTTATGTGTCTTGCGCATCTCGGAGCCCCAAAATTATTTTCCGGGCTAGATGCAGCTAAAAATTATTATTAATTTTAAATCTGGTGAAGCTTTAGTATAGATGGCCTAATAGGATCAGTGCTGCACACTGCTACAAAGCCCAAATTATTTTCCAGTCAAGATACAGATAAACATGATTAGTAATTTTAAATCTGGTGGAGCTTATTATAGATGGCCTAATAGAATCAGTGCTGCACACTGCTACAAAGCCCAAATTATTTTCCAGCCAAGATACAGATAAACATGATTAGTAATTTGAAAGCTTAAAACGGTTGGTAGGGTGATTTTAACCAATCATCAAGCTTTTACTCTCCCCAGGATGACACAGGGGTAGAAAAGTCGTTTCGGATCCATGATTTGTTCATCTTTATGAACGTGAGTCTGTCTACATTATCAGTGGAGAGCCGCGTGCGCTTATCTGTCAGCACACCACCAGCAGCGCTGAACACACGTTCAGACAGAACGCTGGCTGCGGGGCATGACAAGATCTCCAAGGCGTAAGTGGCTAGCTCCGGCCATTTATCCAGATTGGAAGCCCAAAAAGAGCAAGGGTCCAGTGACACAGTCATGGCTTCAATGTTTACTTGGAGATACTCCTGTACCATCGTCTCTAGGCGTTGACTATGTGTCAGACTTCTTGTCTCCTGTGGCCTTGCAAAGGATGGGCTAAAAAAGTGGTGAAATGATTCCACAAAATTGATGTTACCAGCAGATACTGTGGTTCTGTTACGGTTTGAGTGCTGAACACTTGACGGTCCCACGGTTGGCAAGTTGGAACTGTGAGATTCACTACGTGCACCACTGGTATTTTGTGGAAAAGCACATGTAAGATTCTGCAACAGTCTCTGCTGATACTCCTGCATGCGTGCATCCCTTTCTATGGCAGGAATAATTTCTGCAAATTTACTTTTGTACCGGGGATCTAACAGTGTGGCAACCCAGTAGTCAGGATTATTTCTAATTCTCACAATTCGAGGGTCATGTTGCAGGTAGTGCAGCAAGAAGGCACTCATGTGTGTTGCGCATCCAGGAGCACCAAGTCCCTGTTGTGTTGGTGGCGAGGTAACAATCATGCTTCCTTCCTCTGTCCTCTCCCCCCAACCTCGCACAACAGAAATGTGATCAAGGTCTCCCTCATCTGATGAGTCTTCCATCAGTTCGTCCTCCACTTCTTCCTGGGCTCCTGCACCTTCCTCACTAGTTTGGCTGCTACCATGCGCCCTGGTAAAACCATCTCCCCCACCCTCACATGCCTGCCGCCTTGGTGCTGCCGACCATCTGGACCTTGCAGATGTTAGCCCTTCCGCATACAACTCCTCCTCCTCTACTTCCTCCACCTCCTCTTGTGCCACCACCTGACTCCGAATTCTGTTTAACATGTGCTCCAGCATGTAGATCACCGGAATAGTCATGCTGATAATGGCATCGTCAGCACTAAACATCTTCGTCGCCATTTCAAAACTGTGCAGAAGGGTGCATAGGTCCCTGATCTGAGACCACTCCTCCAGCGTGATTTGCCCCACCTCTGGATCTCGTTGGCCCAGGCTATACGTCAGAACGTATTGCACCAGGGCTTGTCGGTGCTGCCACAGTCGCTGCAACATGTGCAGAGTTGAATTCCACCGGGTAGGCACATCGCATTTTAGCCGGTGAAGTGGCAGGCCCAACGACTTCTGTAGAGATGTAAGTCGCTGAGCTGCGGGATGCGAATGGCGGAAGTGAGCACACAGCGACCGTGCCCTCTGCAGAAGGCCATCTAGTCTGGGATAGTGGGCTAAAAATTGCTGGACAACCAGGTTCAACACGTGAGCCATACAAGGCACGTGTGTGACATTGCCCCGGCGAAGGGCCGCACCCAGGTTTGCAGCATTGTCGCACACGGCCTTCCCTGGTTTCAGGTCCAGTGGAGACAACCATTCATGAAATTGGTTCTCCAGAGCTGACCACAACTCCTCAGCTGTGTGACTCACATTTCCCAGACATTTCAATGTAAAAACCGCCTGATGACGTTGAGCCCTACTGCCAGCATAGTAAGGAGGTGTGCAGGATCCCTTCTGCGCAGTTAGAAAGCTTGTGGCATGACCAGACAGGCTTTGGGTGCAGGTGGAGGACCGAGAGGAGGTTGAGGAGGCAGAAGCAGTGGAGGAACTTTGACATAAAGAGGATTGACGCACAACTCGTGGGGACGGCAAGACTTGGACAGCAGCCCCTTGTCCTGCTGTCACCATAGTTACCCAGTGCCCAGTCCGCGACATGTAACGCCCCTGTCCATGCCTACTCGTCCAAGTGTCTGTGGTGAAATGCACCCTGTCACACACAGAGTTTCTCAAAGAAGCGGTGATGTTGTGTGCGACATGCTGGTGGAGCGCAGGCACACCTTTCTTTGAGAAGTAGTGCCGGCTGGGCATCTGGTACTGGGGCACTGCGACGGACATAAGGTCTCGAAAATCCTCTGTGTCCACCAGGCGGAAAGGCAGCATTTCTGTAGCCAAGAGCTTGCAGATGGTGAAATTCAACCTCTTAGCTTTCTCATGGCTAGGAGGAAATGGTCTTTTACTTGTCCACATCTGAGGGACCGAGGGCTGGCTATTGTGCTTAGACGGGGTTGATAAGGGTGTCCCCGGCAAACTGCCGGTCTGTGAGGAAGATGCAGGCGGGCATGTTAGGTTGCCTTGATCCAAAGGTGGTGCTATCGATGTCGGACAGCGCTCAACACCAGCTGGTGTTACCACCTCCAAAGAAAATGATGACCTGCCAATCACGCTGGCTGTTGCGGGTAAAGAGGTGGCAGGTCTGCGCCCCAAAACAGGTGTGACTGCTGTCCCCCCAGTCACAGAGGATGAGGAGGCCGCGGATGCACAAGATATGGCAGACGGTGGTTGGCCCGGCCGGCTAGGCCGCATTGTAGCACACTGAGCTTCCCACTGCAACTTATGCTTCAAGTCCATGTGCCGGTTCATGCATGAAGTACTCAAACTATGTATTTTTTGGCCTCTACTTAGCTTTTGCTGACAAATGTTACAGATAACACGAGTTGGGTCACCTTTATCGATCTGAAAAAATGCCCAGGCTATGCAAGGCTTAGCACCCATGCGACCTGAAGAGCCACCACAACTTGTGGTGAGAGGCAGAGTTGTGTTTGAGGATGCAGTTGTTGACGTGCTTCCAGTACTACGTCTCTGTCCAGGAAGGCGCAACCTGACCTCGTCGTCACTAGCATCTTCCTCCACCTCCTCTGCTGACCTCATCTCTTGGCTGACTGTGGGTTGACAGTAAGTGGGATCTCCAACCTCATCATCATCACCCTGTGCGTTATCACACCCGTCGTCCTCAGAGCCAACCTGTTCCTGCCCTGACAAAAAACTAAAGTTGTCGTTCCAATCAGGTATTTGAGTCTTATCATCGTCTTCCTCATTGTCTCCACCAACAGGAGTTACAGTTTGGGAATGAGGGTCTACATTATGGTCAGAACCTTCTGCGTCTGGTCCTGGATCCGACTCAAAGATTCTGGGCATCAGTGCAGATCATTTCCTCGTCTGGATTCACAGAAGCGCTGGAGTCGACCTCTGATTCCCAGGCTATAGTATGAGTAAACAGCTCTGCAGACTCAACCATCTGTTCTACCTCATACTCAGATGGGCAGCTGGAGATTTGGGAGCTGTGAGGAAGCAAGTGCGATTGGGGTGACACCTTTGAGGACTGGAGTATTTGTGATGTTGAAGTTGATGTGGAGGAGAGCCCACTTAAAGGAGCACTTGATATCCGTTGAAGCACCTGCTGTTTTTGTGCCTCATCTGGAATTTGTAGCGATTGGCGTGGCCGTAAGAAAGGGATCTTATCACATTGTCCGCTAAAAGAAGTAGACATTTTAGTTTGGCTGGAAGATGGTCTTTCTTCTGCAGATGTTACTGTTGCTTTAACACCTACCCCACGGACACAACCTTTTTTCCCCTTCCCAACATGCCTATTCCCCTTTCCACCAGCAGCAGGCCTTTTTCCACTCATTTTGGTGGTTAACTAATTCACAACTCTGGAGTTGTTTGCACAAAAAAACAATGGATGGGAACCGAGCAGAGCTGAGTGGCCAAACTGTGGTATTAGGCCAAAACTATTGGCTGGGTTAGATGCAGAAAAAAATTATATTCAATTTGCAACCTGATGGAGGTCAGTATAGATGGACTAATAGAACAAGTCCCACGCACAGCTAGAAGCCCAAATATTTTTTCAGAGGTAGATGCAGAAAAATTTTTTTATTCAGTTTGCAACCTGATGGAGGTCTGTATAGATGGATTAATAGAACAAGTCCCACACACAGCTACAAGCCCAATATTTTTTCAGAGGTAGATGCAGAAAAAAAATATATTCAGTTTGCAACCTGATGGAGGTCAGTATAGATGGACTAATAGAGAAAGTCCCACACACTGCTAGAAGGCCAAATATTTTTTCAGAGCTAGATGCAGACAAAAAATTATTTTGAATTTGCAACCTGATGGAGGTCAGTATAGATGGACTAATAGAACAAGTCCCACACACTGCTAGAAGGCCAAATATTTTTTCAGAGCTAGATGCAGAAAAAAATATATTCAGTTTGCAACCTGATGGAGGTCCGTATAGATGGACTAATAGAGAAAGTCCCACACACAGCTAGAAGGCCACATATTTTTTCAGAGGTAGATGCAGAAAAAAATATATTCAGTTTGCAACCTGATGGAGGTCTGTATAGATGGATTAATAGAACAAGTCCCGCACACAGCTAGAAGCCCAATATTTTTTCAGAGGTAGATGCAGAAAAAAATATATTCAGTTTGCAACCTGATGGAGGTCAGTATAGATGGACTAATACAACAAGTCCCACACACAGCTAGAAGCCCAATATTTTTTCAGAGGTAGATGCAGAAAAAAATATATTCAGTTTGCAACCTGATGGAGGTCAGTATAGATGGACTAATACAACAAGTCCCACACACAGCTAGAAGCCCAATATTTTTTCAGAGCTAGATGCAGAAAAAAATTATATTCAATTTGCAACCTGATGGAGGTCAGTATAGATGGACTAATAGAATGATGCTATGCCCAAAAGATTTTACTTCACTAGGTGCAGTAAAAAAATTGGTATTCTATACACAGGTGGTATATCTTGCAACACAGATAGGCTACTCCACTGACTAACACACTCTGCAATAGGCCAAAAAGGATTAGCTTTGCTAGATTCAGCCAAATGCTGTGAAAAAAACTTGCACAGCACTGGCACAGACCTGCCTGGCAAAAACTGATAGGAACTGATGTAACCTAGTCCTGAAAAGGACTCCAATTACAATTAGTCTTTACTCCCACAATCTATCTATTTAAGAGCACAGACCTGCCTGATAAAAGTCGTAGGAAATGCTGTAACCTAGTCCTGAAAAGGACTGCAATCACAACTATTCCCTACTCCCAAGCTATCTGTAGATTTGTGCGAAAATTGGCTTGAAATTAACAAGGTATAGCGCACACAGCAACAGCGGTGCCGTCTAACACGCAGCTGCAGCAGTGAGAAAATGGTGGCGACGGGGAAAATGGCTTGGTCTTATAGGGCAAGGACATGTGACATACACTGCCAATGACACATGCCCTTGCTTGTGTGAAAAAAAGCACTTCGCTCCGTGTGTGCGCTGCTGATAGGCTGACAGATTGCACCTCCCCACTGTAAATGCGGGAAAGAGAAAAAAAAAATGGAGATCTTCATTGTTCCTGCAGAGATCCATCCCCTGCCCCTCCCCCCGCCCCGCTGTACACTCAAACTGCGTATTAACATTAATTTTCATCATTACTGAGAAAAAATCCAGTTATGATTTTGGTGCACGAACAGTTATCGAACATAACCTCGAACAGCTGAATTTTTCTCAAATTGTTCGTGTTCGCCGAACGGCTCGAGCACCGCCCAAAACAGCTCGAATTTGAAATTGGCGAACAGTTCGAGTAGAACAACGTTCATCTCTAGTGGACAATCCATATAGAGACTTTATATGGTGGTGCGGCAGATACATCGATGATATGATCATCATATGGAATTCCGATGTATCTGCTGTACAAATTTAATTATTTCAATTGCAACCCATTTAACTTAAGGTTTACTTTCCATCAAGAACGGACACACACAGATTTTTTGTATTGAAATCTGGTTGGCATTCCCTCAAGCTATTATCACCTCAACTTTCAGAAAAGTATAGCAGGTAATACAATCCTGCACACAAAGAGTCATCACCCAAAACACACAACTAGAGGTATACCTGTAGGGGAGATGATCTGGGCAAAACGTAATTGTAGCATGGAAACCGACTATATAAGAGAAGTAATAAACATCAGAAATAGACTATCCAGGAGGGGTTATATCAATTGGAGGCTAAATAGAGCCGAAAAAATAGTTGAGGACAAAACCCGGTTCAAACATAGATCTAATCAATTCGATCAAAAGGACATCCCCCTACACTTGTCCTGCAATACAGCAGTCAGTTTTCATAATTAAAAGAATCGATTATAATAATTTATCCATTTTGAAGGAGGTCCCAGATATAGCTAAAATAATCAAAGGTGGGTGTAGTAGTATCCAGAAAAGCACCATCTTTGGATCGAGCCTCTCCCCTAGATTTTTGACAACTACACAAGCTCCTTCCTCTAGTTTTCTACACTTTAAGGGTTTTTTCAAGTGTGGAACAACATCCGGCAAAACATGCAAATACTCACAAATGTCAGAATTTTACTAACTGAAGTAACAAAAACACCGATCAGATCAAAATGTTTCTTAATTGCAACACGAGCAGTGTAATATACAAGATGGACGCACGGCCGGCAATCTACAATATGTTGGCAGCACAAAACGCCGGTTACAAGCTGGAATCAGAGAACGTATTAATGATATTGAGAACAAAGGTGCAAATAGAAACATATCACAAATCTCCAAACATTTTATACAGGAACATCAAAGTCATCTCGGCGGCACATTAATCATTTATGTAATTGATAAAACACATAAACCCCTTAGAGGTGGTGATACGGATAAGATACTGGGAACCAAAGAGGCATGGTGGTCTGTCAGCTAAACACCGGGGTATCGCATGGTGTAAATCTGAGAAGGAACATCATGCTTTTCTATTACATCTTCATCTCCACCCTCCTCTTCCTCTCACACTTCTTATCGCCATTTGCTGTTCTCCATCTCTTGATCACTAGGATTAGAGCCTCCATTAGTCTCTCCACCTGCCTTGAAACACTGCGGCCTCGGGTCTTTATATACGGAAAAATTCAGTTCTTTATGGGGGGCTGTATACAAGTTTACTGAAAAGACGGCCCGTAAATCCACGCTGTGACAAGTCTGTCTCCCCCCGAATGATCTGTTCTCCTTCCGCAGCATATGGCTGACGCCAACTTGTCTCCACCTTAGATACCCAGCGATTGTTAGCGTGTGGCTTCCACACATGTTGTTCTAATAGGAGATTTTTCTTATCCCGCTAATTTTTAATCATTGTCTAAACCTCTGTTCTGTATGCATTGCAGTCTATTGTTAGATTACCGGTCTTGTGTATTTTGATGCCATATAGTGAGTAAATGTCATCACCAAGAATTGTTATAAAACACAAAAAAAACAGAAAATATATAAAAATGTGCTATATTATCATAATTGTGCTCCTCTTTATGCTTGTACACACAGTGACTGAGTATTTCAATCAAATTTATGTAGCATGCATTAGAAATAATAAATCAATACCAAATTTGGCATTTTATTTACCTTAAGGCTGCATGCACACTATGCGTTTTTCAAGCGTTTTTGCCGGGAATTTCCGCTGCGAAAACGCTTAAAAAACGCTTGGTAATACGTGCCCCATGGTCCCCAATGATAATCCGCATGTGCTGTGGACATGCTGCGGAAATGTCCACTAATTTTGCGGACACGCAACGTAATTGCCGCCATTGACTTGCATTGAATCGCTTAATATCCGCATGACAACATGTGCACATGCGGATATTAAGCGATTCAATGTGCGGATGGTACCCGGGTCTGGAGAAGAGGAGACTCTCCTCCAGACGCAGGTACCATAGTACCTGTAAAAAAAAGAATTTGAAATAAAAAATAAACATATACTCACCTTCCGATGTCCCCCAGTGTTTTCTCCGGTGCTTCCGGTCTTTTGTACGGCTCACGGTGGTCTAAAAGGACCTGCGAAGACGTCATTTAGTCATGTGACAGGTCACACGACTGCCGACGTCAGCGCTCGTGTGACCTGTCACATGACTAAATGACGTCACCGCAGGTCCTTTTAGACCACCGCGAGCAGTACAAAACACCGGACGCACTGGAGAAAACACTGGGGACCATCGGAAGGTGAGTATAATATTTATTTTTTACCATTCTTATTCTTTTTTTTAACTATTACTTGGTCACACTATATAAATCCATGCCGGTTGCATGGATTTATATAGTGTGACCAAGTTGTCAAGAACTTTCCAAGTGATGCTAAAATCGCTTGGAAAAGCGCTTGATAACCCGCATGCAGAAATGCATGCAAAAACGCTTGACAAACATATTGCAGGTCGTGGACAAAATGGAGCTTGTTGCAGATAGAGTGGGCGTTCCAGAGTGCTCCAGAGAGAGGGAGCATGGGGGTGGCCATCAGGGGCACGGGTTTTACGTAGGAGAGGTTGCGTTAGTTTGCAGTTGGTTGGAAGCAATACGAGGTGGAATTGGTGGGAGTTGCAAGTTATGGGGGTCCAGGATTGGGAGATATGTCACTAGCAGTGAGGAGAAGCAGAGAGAGGGAGAGCAGGTGGGAGAAGTAGAGTGTCCGGCTTGTTTTGTGTTTTGGTAGGATAGATCTGAGGTTGAGGAGCATGTCTACGGATGAGGTCATGTGGGGAGGTAAGAGGGAAGGAGAGATGATTGTTTGGTTAGAGGGTGCTGGGGTTTAGGGATAGCGAAGGAGAGTAAGGATTAGTGGTGCAAAGACAGCAAGGGCAAATGTAAGCATAATGAAGGTTTAAGTGTGAATGAGAAGGAGAAACTAAGCACATTTAATAAATAGTTACTCGTACCTTCTGGTCCCATTTCGGGCATATTTCCGTCAGCTACTTTGGAAACTGCTACTTAGGATAACTCCTCAGAGACCATGCATGGTCAGAGACCAGGCCCTCTAAATTTATACCTCTTAGCTAATTACACATGAAAGAAAGCAGATGTGAATAGAAGGGAGGAGGCACAGGGAGACAGGTAAGAATTATTATTATTATTATTATTCTATTATAGTATAGAAAAAAGATGTAATTAAAATCATGATTAAAAACATATTAAAAACCTTAAAAACAACATCATTAAGTTACAGTGCCTCAACCCTTACAAAAATGAACCAAAATCAAAACTTTCGTTTAACCCAGATGGTGCCAAGGTCTCTAGTCGAAAAATCCACTTACTTTCTATTTGGCCGGTATCCTCTTAATATTGCCCCCTCTCGAACCCAGATGTACCTGATCAATGCCTTTAACTTTTAGTAAACTGGCATCCCCGTTATGACACATGCGGAAGTGTTTGGGTAATGTCTTTAAATTCTCAATGTCTCCTTCCATATTCGATTTTTCTATATCTCTTATATGCTCTCTGATACGTGTTCGAAGTTCTCTCGCAG
Source organism: Phyllobates terribilis (assembly GCF_046119375.1). Taxonomy (NCBI): domain Eukaryota; kingdom Metazoa; phylum Chordata; class Amphibia; order Anura; family Dendrobatidae; genus Phyllobates; species Phyllobates terribilis. The sequence continues at coordinate 1,598,104 of NW_027362845.1, read as the reverse complement.
TGAGGCCTATAAAAATGTTTCCGCAGGGACAGAGAGCATGGTAGATTACCCCTTTAGAACTACAGTACAGACCAAAAGTTTGGACACACCTTCTCATTTAAAGATTTTTCTGTATTTTCATGACTATGAAAATTGTACATTCACACTGATGGCATCAAAACTATGAATTAACACATGTGGAATTATATACTTAACAAAAAAGTGTGAAACAACTGAAAATATGTCTTATATTCTAGGTTCTTCAAAGTAGCCACCTTTCGCTTTGATGACTGCTTTGCACACTCTTGGCATTCTCTTGATGAGCTTCAAGAGGTAGCCACCGGAAATGGTTTTCACTTCACAGGTGTGCCCTGTCAGGTTTAATAAGTGGAATTTCTAACCTTATAAATGGGGTTGGGGCCATCAGTTGTGTTGTGCAGAAGTCTGGTGGATACACAGCTAATAGTCCTACTGAATAGACTGTTAGAATTTGTATTATGGCAAGTAAAAAGCAGCTAAGTAAAGAAAAACGACTGGCCATCATTACTTTAAGAAATGAAGGTCAGTCAGTCCGAAAAATTTGGAAACTTTGAAAGTGTCCCCAAGTGCAGTTACGAAAAGCATCAAGCGCTACAAAGAAACTGGCTCACATGAGGACCGCCCCAGGAAAGGAAGACCAAGAGTCACCTCTGCTTCTGAGGATAAATTTATCCGAGTCACCAGCCTCAGATATCGCAGGTTAACAGCAGCTCAGATTAGAGACCCGGTCAATGCCACACAGAGTTCTAGCAGCAGACATATATCTACAACAACTGTTAAGAGGAGACTTTGTGCAGCAGGCCTTCATGGTAAAATAGCTGCTAGGAAACCACTGCTAAGGACAGGCAACAAGCAGAAGAGACTTGTTTGGGCTAAAGAACACAAGGAATGGACATTAGACCAGTTGAAATCTGTGCTTTGGTCTGATGAGTCCAAATTTGAGATCTTTGATTCCAACCACCGTGTCTTTGTGAGACGCAGAAAAGGTGAACGGATGGACTCTACATGCCTGGTTCCCACCATGAAGCATGGAGGAGGAGGTGTGATGGTGTGGGGGTGCTTTGCTGGTGACTCTGTTGGGGATTAATTCAAAATTGAAGGCATACTGAACCAGCATGGCTACCACAGCATCTTGCAGCAGCATGCTATTCCATCCGGTTTGCGTTTAGTTGGACCATCATTTATTTTTCAACAGGACAATGACCTCAAACACACCTCCAGGCTGTGTAAGGGCTATTTGATCAAGAAGGAGAGTGATGGGGTGCTACGCCAGATGACCTGGCCTCCACAGTCACCAGACCTGAACCATATCGAGATGGTTTGGGGTGAGCTGGACCGCAGAGTGAAGGCAAAAGGGGAACAAGTGCTAAGCATCTCTGGGAACTCCTTCAAGATTGTTGGAAGACCATTTCCGGTGACTACCTCTTGAAGCTAATCAAGAGAATGCCAAGAGTGTACAAAGCAGTCATCAAAGCAAAAGGTGGCTACTTTGAAGAACCTAGAATATAAGACATATTTTCAGTTGTTTCACCCTTTTTTGTTAAGTATATAATTCCACATGTGTTAATTCATAGTTTTGATGCCTTCAGTGTGAATGTACAATTTTCATAGTCATGAAAATACAGAAAAATCTTTAAATGAGGTGTGTCCAAACTTTTGGTCTGTACTGTACATGTGAGATGGTGCTGAATATCATATACCCTAGTGCCATCGGCATTTTGGAATTGTTAAGTTTTAACCATATTGGACAGGCTTTGCATCTGCCACAAGGAAAAAAGCCTTTGGTTGCCAACCATGTCTCACTCTTTTTCCTCTGATCCCCCTCATAATGGCTGTGTACTAGTAGGTCTCTCAAGTTCTTGGAACGTCGTGCTGTTATTGCAGGGTTTGCAGGTAAGTAATTCTTCAGAACGGGATCAACTTGTAGTACTCGCCAATGTTTTTTAATAATTACTACAAATTCAAACCATTGGTTACTATAGTTAGCAATCAATTGTACCTGTTTTTTGTCCATGTCACTATCCTTAACTTTCTGATTTTGGTGAAATAGTTAGTTTCTAGAGATCTTCTTAGCTCTTAAATAGCCTTGGTTAATTTTTCTCCGACTATAACCTCTCACCTGGAATCTACATCGTAGATCTCTTGATTTTTCCTCAAAGGCTTTCTCTTCAGGACAAATTCTTTTAATCCGTAAAAACTGGCCTACTGGGATTGCCCTAATGGTAGAACTAGGATGAGATGAACTGGCATGAAGTAATGAATTTGTAGCAGTACTCTTTCTGTAATCTTCCGTTGACAAATTTCCATCTGATTCAGTGTGGATTTTGATGTCCAGAAACTCAACATCTCGACCTGTTTTATAAGTAAAGTTTTGAATTTAATTTGTTATGGTTGAGTCTGGACATTACTTTATTCAGGGCGGACAATGACCCTTCCCAAATAAACCACACATCGTCAATAAAACGCATCCAGTGATGTATATTTTCTATGCCTGGTATCAAGTCGTCCAAAAAAATCTCTCGCTCCCATGCCCCTAAAAATAAGTTCAAGTATGAAGGGGCACATGTGGCCCCCGTAGCTGTACCTTGTAGTTTTAAATGCACTTTATTATTAAAAATTAAACAGTTATGGGTTAAAACGAAATCGAGGAGAATCAAGATTAGTTCTGACGCGCCCCCTGGGGCCGTGGGGTACTCGTTAGCCAGGCCGGTCGGTGCTGGGGATGTCAAGGTGGCAGTGACCCGGTCCTTGGCCCTGGGCGGTCAAATAATTGAAGGAAAAGTAAAAGGGGAATAAAGTTTTTAGAGATAATGTTTGTGACGCCACCTGTGGTATGCGGCTATATGGGGCCACCGCTGCGGTGCAGATCCACTGGAGCTGATGGTGACGTAGCAGAGTTGGTTCAGCTCTCCACAGGCAGTGCCTAGCTCCAGGGCAGTAGATGGTGATTTTATGAGGTAGATGTTGTTGGTGCAGTGTAGTGCAGGTGATGGCGCAGCAATTATTCAAGGACACAGTGGGGTGCAATCTTCAGGTTTTACTCACAGTTGTTAAGTTCCTCAGGTTACAGTCACTGGTGTGCAACTGCCCCCGTCGTCCTGTGTCCTCCGGGGTAGTGATCCAGCAAACTCTCAGGTATCTCAGGAGCACTTGGACGGCACCCCGTTCTATGTACCTTTCCTGGTCGTCTCACTGCGCTGGCTCTCACCCTCCTGCCCCGCGCCTCAAAATCAGTGTCACAAGCCAATGGCCTCGGGCCTTGTCGGGCGACTTGCAATCCCCTGGACCCTATGTGGCCACCTTTTCAGCGATATAATTGTGGGTTTTGGTTGCAACACCTTGAAAATGCTGCAGCCTCCGGTTGGCTAGCTGAGCCTGGTGGTTCTCCACTAGTTTGGGGCCGATCGCCTTCTGCGGCCTGATCCCTCCACGTAAGTGTGAATTCGGGCGCACGGGTGGCTTCCTGCATTCACCGTGCCCCTGGGATACCTTCTGTCCCACTGGAGCCTTTAACTCTGCCCCTGTCCTCTCTCATTCTCCTCCTGGGCCTGTCTTACTAGGCCCGACTCCTCTCTCTCCTTCCTTGCTCTCCTGAACGGAGTTTCTCCTGAGCTCCCACTCCCAACTGTCTCTCCTCTGAGCCTCTGAACCCTTCTAGATATTTCTCCCTGTCTTTTATACCCTTTCTGTCTGTGCTCCACTGATCTTATTCCTCCACCCACCTCCTCTACCTAGTTCCACCCTCCAGCTAGGGACCAGGGACTGTGCTCTCCCTTAGGAGCAATCTCGCACTTCCCTCCTGAAGTGGAGTGTATTGGATGTGGGTGTGTGGATCCGGGGTAGTATTCCGTCCTTACCTGAGAGTGGGGTACCACACCTCTGGGTGAGATGCAGTACCTCTGTGGCAACTGGACCCGCAGGGGCGCCACAGTTCCGCCATGTCATATTCAATGTTAACCTCTCTCAGAAACCACGCAACTGCAGTTAGCCCCTCGGTATGCCTAATGGAGGTATACAGAGATTCAATATCTGCTGTTACCATAATCATGTTCTCAGCCAGATGCATGTGGTCTAATTTCCGTAAAGCCGCTGTGGTGTCTTTAATATAAGACGGTAAAGTGGTTACCAGAGGTTTTAAAAAATAATCAATGGTTTGCCCAATTACCTCACAAAGGCCTCCAATGCCCGCTGCAATGGGTCTTCCAGGGGGATCCATTAGATCCTTATGAATTTTCGGAATTAGATATAGAGTTGGCAATCTGGGATTTAGTTCTTTGATCACATCGACCATTTTTTTAGGGATAATTCCTTCTTGGTGAGCTCTCTCTAGAATGTTGATTAATTCCATCTGAAAGGCCGACATAGGATTAGCTGGTAATTTCCTCTAACAGTTGGTATCATTCAACAATTTATATGCCTGTTTTTCATGCACAGTATTAGGCCAGATAACTAAATTACCACCTTTATCTGTCCCTTAAATACAACATCTTTCCAATCTTGCATTTATTTTAATGCTGTTCCTTCTGCTTTGCTCAAATTTGAGTAAGTTTTTTTAGTGTTAAGTTGCTCAATTTCTGCTGATACAAGTTTGGTGAAAATGTCTACTGCTGGACATAAATTTAGAGCCGAAAATGTTTTGGATTTATTGAAAAGTTGTATGGGGAAAGTACCTCTGCTGCAATAGTCATGTTTTCTACTGCTAGTGATTCCAAGATCTGTAAAGCCTCAATTTCTTCTTTAGTGGTAAAAATTTCTTCATTGTTGGTTTTATGATGAAGTTTTTTCAATATAAGTTTTCTGGTGAACAAATGAACATCTTTGATTGCTAGAAATGGGTCTAAGGGTTGAGACGGAGAAAAGGTTAATCATTTTTCTAACACATTTATTTGTGCCTCAGTGAGAATATTGGTCAAGAGATTAATCACCTTAAGTTTATCATTCCTTTGGTTTCTACCTCCTCCATGAGTAGGGGCTCCAAATGTCTTTTTCTTATCAAACTATCTCATTTTCTGACCACTATAATTGGCACCATCCGGTTCATCCTGGTCCCTATTGGATGATGTGCTTTCTGCTGCGGATGACAGCGAATTTGAGGATATACTTCGCGTCAAGGATGTTTTTCTATTCAATTTCTTGAATTGACATCTGTATACTTTATTGGATTCATAATCCGCCTGATGTCTGGTGAATTTATTCAATTTGCCTTGACTCATATTATGTACCCATTTTTTCCAAGTCCTTCTCAATATCTTTATGGCATTTTTCAAGATTCTCAGTTGACATATCTTTATGCATGACTTTTTCTATTTTTTAAATCTCATTATCTATTTCCACCAATAAGGAGGTATTTTTGTCCACTTTGATCTTAATGAACAACATGGAGCATGTAGTTGCTACTGTGATCCCTTTACTAACAAGGATTTCATCTTCAAGTTCAAAAGTGGGAAAAAGCTGGATTCTCAGACTCCCAGGAATTAATTTTTGATCTAGATAATTCTCAAGTGAAGTTTTGGTCCACCAAAGTTTGGTTTTCTTGAATAATAGATTTTTGTATTGACGTATGGTTTCTTTATTTGAGGTGGAGGTGTCACTAAAACCACATGTACTACCTTTTTTAAATATTTCTATAGCCTTCGATCTATTTTGAATTTAATCAAACATTTTTTAACTTGGACACTCTGTAACGACAGAAATAATTCATATATCAAAAAAAGTCCAGTGCTGTCACCCTACATGTGGAACAGCATAAAAAAAAACAATTCCTGAACTGTTGGTTTTTGTTTATTCTGCCTCTCAAAAATTGGAATAGAAAGCGATCAAACAATGTCATATGCCCGAAAATGGCACCAATAAAAACGTCAAGTAGTCCTGCAAAAAACAAACCTTTACATGACTTTGTCGGTCGAAATATGGAAAAATTATAGCTATCAAAATATGGCGATGCAAAAACTAGTCTTTGCAAAAATAAGTGTATTTTAGTTTGTGACAGCAGCCAAACATAAAAACCCGATATAAATCTGGTATCACTGTAATCGCACCACCCAAAGAATAAAGTAATCTAATCACTTATACCACATGAGGAACGGCATAAAAAATAAATAAAATCAATTCTTCACCTGCTGCCATTTGTTCATTCTGCTTCCCAAAGATCGAAGTAAGGCTCGGCTCACATTTATCCTGCTTTCCGCACTGAGTTCTTACACTGGGGTTTCTGTGTAAATCTCTGAAATACGTGATTCAGACGGAACCCCCGGCGGAAGACTCCCTGTAATGAGTCAGATGGAGGCACCGTGGATGCAGTCTGGCCTGTGATCCCACGGAGTCTGTCTTTTAATTAGATGTGCATAAAAGTACCGTTAGCCACAGTTTTGTGAACCTCTGAAAAAAAGGACAGCACTAAACAGAGGCCAGATAGAGTCCAGAGTAACTCTGCTGCCTCTTTATAGTGAATGGATCCCTCTGCATAGGGTTAGGGTTGTGTTAGGGTTGGGGTTAGGATTGGGGTTAGGATTACGGTTAGGATTAGGGTTGTGTTAAGGTTAGGGTTGGGATTTTTTCAAAAGTAAAAGAAAAAAAATGAGGATATGGCGACTAGTGTTGAGCGCAAGTGCTCGCTACTTGAGTTTGCATCAGGTGCTTGGGTATGCTCTGAGTATCGTGGGTACTGTGGTGACATACTCAAGTCTCCACCCTGCATGTTTCACGGCTGTTATACAGCAAAAAAAAAACACTTGGGGATTGCCGGCCATATGTAATAGTGGGGAAGGGCGTAGCCTTCCCTTGGTACTGAGATAGTTAAAGGAAGTGTCCCTGAGGTCAGACCTCCCTAACTGTGGTAGACCAAGCTAAGGGGGTTAGCTTTAGCGGTCCAGTTAGTAGAGTAGAGGGGGAACTTTGTGCCCTTAGCAAGCCTAGAGAGATATAGAGCTTGTTCCTGGTATAATTCCTTCTGGGCTGTAGTACCTGAAAACAGCCACAAGATGCCACTGTTCTGGGTGTAGATGTCAGGTTGAGTCTGCCAGCAAAGTTATAGACAGTGATGGGTTAAAGTTCTGTGATGACAGCTCACTGAGGGTGGGCATATTAGGAAAGTCTCTGTTTAGTTTCCAGAATCAGGAAGTGATTCTTCAGTACCAGTTGAGATTGCAAGTTGATCAGACAGCCTGACTATAGTGGCTGCTAGGGTAGACGGGAGCTCCGAACCCTCAGACAGTGAGATCCCAGTGCGCAATTCTCCCCACACAAGAGCACGAGTCCTGTTCGCTCGCCAGAGAAACTCATCAAAGCGTAGTGAGGACACGGGGCACTTCTAGTCTGCAGGAAGCAGAGGAAGCTAAATAGGACTCCAAGCTAAGACGTGGGGGAGAGATATCGGATCCGGTCACTGTCAATACAGAGGAGTCTCTTGGGCCAGGAATTATAGCCACAGAGATGCTCCGCTTAAAGAGGGAACCAGGGCTGAAGCAGTTAACAGCGCCTGTGAGAGAGATGATTGCCTGTCAGGTCTTATCCATTATATCTGACTGTAAATATTGTATATATTCCTCTTCCCCAAGTAAAGTCCAAGTTCTGGTTAAGAACCTCGTGTCCTCTGAAATTATTGCTGCCCTGGTCCCAGAAGAAATTGCCTCGAGACAGCCGCGATCGGATGGCTTGAAGTAAGTGAAGAGCACTACATACACAGCCACACTTCAGAGGGAGGACACGTATTGTCTGTAGGGTGCCATAGCGAGAGGGGGCTACAGCTCGCCCACAACTACCTCGCTGGGGCACCTTACACATACACGAGCAATCCCCGCATGTTTTTTTGGGTGTTTAACAACCGTGAAACATGCGGGGCGAGGACTCAAGCATGTCACTCGAGAACCCACGATACTTGGTGCATACCTGAGTACCCAGTGCAAACTCTAGTAGCAAGCACTTGCGCTCAAGACTAATGACAACTTGTTCAATATGATGACCTAGTGCTATCAAAATTCTGTGTCGTACATCTGGGTTCAAAATGTTCACTATATCCCTTGATAAAATCCTTGAGGGGTATAGTTTCCAAAATGGGGTCACTTGTGGGGGGTTTCCGCTGTTTAGGCACATCAAGAGCTCTCCAAACGCGACATGGCGTCAGCTCTCGATTCCAGCCAATTTTGCGTTCATAAAGTCACACAGTGCTCCTTCCTTTCTGAACCTGCCGTGCGTCCAAACAGTGTTTTTTCCCCACATTTGGGGTATTGGTGTACTCAGAAGAAATTGCACAACAGTTTTTGCAGTCCATTTTCTCCTCTTCCCCTTGTGAAAATAAAAAATTTGGGGCTAAAAGATAATTTTTGTGGAAAAAGTTTTGTTTATTTTCACGGCTCTACGTTATAAACTTCTGTGAAGCACCAAGGGGTTCAGGGTGCTTACCATACATCTAGATAAGATCCTTGAGGGGTCTAGTTTCCAAAATTGGGTGGTTGCCACTGTTTAGATACATTAGTGGTTCCCCAAACACGACATTGCATCAGCTAATTATTCAAGCAAATTTTAAATTCAGAAAGTCAAATGGTGCTCCTTCCCTTCCGAACCCTGCCATGCACTCAATCCGTGGTTTTGCCCCACATATGGGGTATCGGCTTACTCAGGAGACATTGCACAACAAATGGTATTGTGCAATTTCTCCTGTTACCTTTACGAAAATGCAAAATTGGGGGATGAAAAACATTTTTGTGGGAAAAATGAGAAAATTTTATTTTTATGGCTCAATGTTATAAACTTCTGCGAAGCACCTGGGGGTTCAAGGTGCTCACCGCACATCTAGATAAGTTCCCTGAGGGGTCTAGTTTCCAAAATGGTGTCACTTATGGGGAGTTTTCACTGTTTAGGCACAGCAGGGGCTCCCAGAACATGACATAGCATCCGCTAATTATTCAAACAAATTTTACATTCAAAAAGTCAAATGGCGCTCCTTCCCTTCCGAACCCTGCCATATGCCCAAACAGTGTTTTTCCCCCACATATGGGGTATCGGTGTGCTCTGGAGAAATCGCACTACAAATTTTGAGGTCTATTTTTTCCTGTTATTCTTGCAAAAATAAAAAAAAATGTTTCTAAAGTAACATTTTTGTGAAAAAAAGTTAAATGTTCATTGTTTTCTTCCGCATACCAAAACTTCTTGTGAAGCACCTGAAAGGTGTCACTTCTGGGTATTTTCTGTCATAATGGCTCCTCGAAGTCACTTCAAATGTGATGTGGTCCCTAAAAAAAAGGTTTTTTTAAATTATGTAGGAAATATGAGAAATCGCTGGTCATCTTTTAACTCTTTGTAGGGTAGCGCTATTCATCACGCTGGGGGTACTCGCTTCACCGGATCAATTAAAGCACACATGCAACATTTTCCGGTAATATGAAGACCAGCAGTTTATTACACATCATAACATAGTCCATCTCAGTGGCTCGCGGGAATGTTACACATGTATCCTAGAGCCTTTTCAGTGGCAGCTATGCCCGCTTGGCTTCAAATACAGACTTCAGCAAGGTACAGCAACAATATTCACTTAAAGCGCCGATTTACCTTTGACGGGTCTCAACTGCTTCTATCAGCTTGGTTCTGCCACAGCTGTGGCTTTAAGGCTTCCCAGACGTAGTCTGTAGGCCACGTGCCTTCCAAGGCTACTGGTATCCCAGACACAGGGATCCAACCTCTGCCTTCCAGGCTAATGGAGTCCCAGACACAGGGACCAGGCATCTTGCCTTCCAAGGCTACTGGTATCCCAGACACAGGGATCCCTCCTCTGCCTTCCAGGCTAATGGTGTCCCAGTTACAGGGACCAGGCTTCTTGCCTCACCAGGCCTCCCTCTCTCTCTACTAATTAAAAAAACCCACCAGGATTTATATATCCTTTTGTACACACAGGACCTGTGATTATGTCACAGTCATTTGATCAGTCACCTGAGGGGGGAGGTAAAATGGTTAGCCAGAACACACCCCCTGGACATTTTAGCAATGCAACAAGCCGCTGAATTACACCTTATAACTTAACAAAAAAAAAAATTTGGGTTCAAAACTTGTGCTGATGTAAAATAGACATGTGGGAAATGTTATTTATTAACTATTTTGTGTGACATAAATCTCTGATTTAAGGGCATGAAAATTAAAATTTCGCCAAATTTCAGATTTTTTCACAAAGTAACGCAAGTCACATCGAAGAAATTTTAACACTATCATGAAGTGCAATATGTCACAAAAAAATAATCTCAGAATCAGTGAGATCCGTTGATGCGTTCCAAAGTAATTACCTCATAAAGTGACAGTGGTCAGAATTGTAAAAATTGGCCTGGTCATTAACGTGCAAATCACGTTAGGGGGTAAAGGAGTTAACACAACAAAAATAAAAATTGAACGAAGCAAGTAATATATATCAAACCAAAGGAAAGTATCTACGTATCAGACAATTGTCTAGTACCAATAGGATGGTGATATATCTATGCTAGGATATGAATGGCAGACCATTTGGGAATAATCAGAAACCCAAAGCAGAAACACCAAACACTAGTTTGGTCAAAAACCTTTATTTCACAAGCAATTGGTTACATGGTGGCACTGCAGAAGCGGGTGCCCACACTACATAAAATACAGTGATTGTATAATACACAAACCGTTATATGTACAGTAGGTGATATCCAGAAGTCTACTGATCCTATTCTGAACATTATTGGAGAGTTTGGTGAATGGTCAGGACTGTCCATTAATCGGGATAAGTCGGTTATTCTACCATTTGAGGATATCCCTGATTCAAGCATATTAGAACATACACAAATACAAATGGTTGAGAAATTCTAATACCAAGTATAAGTATAACAAAAAGATCTCCGGATTACATTGCACTGAATATACAGTACAGACCAAAAGTTTGGACACACCTTCTCATTTAAAAATTTTTCTGTATTTTCATGACTATGAAAATTGTACATTCACACTGAAGGCATCAAAACTATGAATTAACACATGTGGAATTATATACTTAATAAAAAAAGTGTGAACAACTTAAAATATGTCTTATATTCTAGGTTCTTCAAAGTAGCCACCTTTTGCTGTGATGACTGCTTTGTACACTCTTGGCATTCTCTTGATGAGCTTCAAGAGGTAGTCACCGGAAATGGCCTTCCAACAATCTTGAAGGAGTTCCCAGAGATGCTTAGCACTTGTTGGCCCTTTTGCCTTCACTCTGCGGTCCAACTCACCCCAAACCATCTCGATTGGGTTCAGGTCTGGTGACTGTGGAGGCCAGGTCATCTGGCGTAGCACCCCATCACTCTCCTTCTTTGTCAAATAGCCCTTACACAGCCTGGAGGTGTGTTTGGGGTCATTGTCCTGTTGAAAAATAAATGATGGTCCAACTAAACGCAAACCGGATGGAATACCATGCTGCTGCAAGATGCTGTGGTAGCCATGCTGGTTCAGTATGCCTTCAATTTGAATAAATCCCCAACAGCAAAGCACCCCCACACCATTACACCTCCTCCTCCATGCTTCACGGTGGGAACCAGGCATGTAGAGTCCATCCGTCCACCTTTTCTGCGTCGCACAAAGACACGGTGGTTGTGAACCAAAGATCTCAAATTTGGACTCATCAGACCAAAGCACAGATTTGCACTGGTCTAATGTCCATTCCTTGTGTTCTTTAGCCCAAACAAGTCTCTTCTGCTTGTTGCCTGTCCTTAGCAGTGGTTTCCAAGCAGCTATTTTACCATGAAGGCCTGCTGCAGAAAGTCTCCTCTTAACAGTTGTTGAAGAGATGGGTCTGCTGCTAGAACTCTGTGTGGCATTGACCTGGTCTCTAATCTGAGCTGCTGTTGACCTGCGATTTCTGAGACTGGTGACTCGGATAAACTTATCCTCAGAAGCAGAGGTGACTCGTGGTCTTCCTTTTCTGGGGCGGTCCTCATGTGAGCCAGTTTCTTTGTAGCGCTTGATGGTTTTTGCAACTGCACTTTGGGACACTTTCAAAGTTTTCCCAATTTTTCGCACTGACTGACCTTCATTTCTTAAAGTAATGATGGCCACTCGTTTTTCTTTACTTAGCTGCTTTTTTCTTGCCATAATACAAATTCTAACAGTCTATTCAGTAGGACTATCAGCTGTGTATCCACCTGACTTCTGCACAACACAACTGATGGTCCCAACCCCATTTATAAGGCAAGAAATCCCACTTATTAAACCTGAAAGGACACACCTGTGAAGTGAAAACCATTTCCAGTGACTACCTCTTGAAGCTCATCAAGAGAATGCCAAGAGTGTGCAAAGCAGTCATCAAAGCAAAAGGTGGCTACTTTGAAGAACCTAGAATATAAGACATATTTTCAGTTGTTTTACACTTTTTTGTTAAGTATATAATTCCACATGTGTTAATTCATAGTTTTGATGCATTCAGTTTGAATGTACAATTTTCATAGTCATGAAAATACAGAAAAATCTTTAAATGAGAAGGTGTGTCCAAACTTTTGGTCTGTACTGTATATCTTCTTCTGGAAAAGTATAAAAAGAAAATCGATGCGTGGTGGAGATTACCATTATCAGCTGTAGGAAGAGGGAACTTATTAAAAATTATATTGATGCCCCAACTCTTATACATTCTGCATAATGCCCCTATTTGGATCCATAATTCCCATTTTCAAAAAATTCATAGCAAGTTTCATTCTCTTATATGGAAAAAGAAATCGGCTAGGATAAAATGTGAATAACTACAAAGTGACAAGGAATCTGGTGTTTTGGCGATTTTTAATGCACTAATATATAGTGGGGAGAAAAAGTATTTAGTCAGCCACCAATTGTGCAAGTTTTCTCACTTAAAAAGATGAGAGAGGCCTGTAATTGACATCATAGGTCGACCTCAACTATGAGAGACAAAATGAGAAAACAAATCCTGAAAATCACATCGTCTGATTTGGAAAGAATTGTTTTTCAAATTTTGGTGGAAGATAAGTATTTGGTCAATTACAAACAAACAAGATTTCTGGCTCTCACAGACCTGTAACTTCTTTAAGAGGCTCCTCTGTCCTCCGCTCATTACCTGTTGTACTGGCACCTGTTTGAACTTGTTATCAGTATTAAAAACATCTGTCCGCAACCTCAAACAGTCACACTCCAAACTCCACTATGGTGAAGACCAAAGAGCTGTCGAAGGACACCAGAAACAAAATTGTAGCCCTGCACCAGGCTGGGAAGACTGAATCTTCAATAGGCAAGCAGCTTGATGTGAAGAAATCAACTATGGGAGCAATAATTAGAAAATGGAAGACATACAAGACCACTGATAATCTCCCTCGATCTGGGGCTCCACACAAGATTTCACCCCGTTGGGTCAAAATGATCTCAAGAAAGGTGAGCAAAAATCCCAGAACCACACAGGGGGAACCTAGTGAATGACCTTCAGAGAGCTGGGACCAACGTTACACAGGCTACCATCAGTAACACACTACGCCACCAGGGACTCAGATCCTGCAGTGCCAGACGTGTCCTTCTGCGTAAGCTATTACATGTCCGGGCCCATCTGAAGTTTGCTAAAGAGCATTTGGATGATCCAGAAGAGTTTTGGGAGAATGTCATATGGTCAGATAAAACCAAAGTAGAACTGTTTGGTAGAAACACAACTCGGCGTGTTTGGAGGAGAAAGAATGCGGAGTTGCATTCAAAGAACACCATACCTACTGTGAAGCATGGGGGTGGCAACATCATGCTTTGGGGCTGTGTCTCTGCCAAGGGACCAGGATGACTGATCCGTGTATATGAAAGAATGAATGGGGCCATGTATCGTGAGATTTTGAGTGCAAATCTCCTTCCATCAGCAAGGGCATTGAAGATGAAACGTGGCTGGGTCTTTCAGCATGACAATGATCCCAAGCTCACCGCCAGGGCAACAAAGGAGTGGCTTCGTAAGAAGCATTTCAAGGTCCTGGAGTGGCCTAGCCAGTCTTCAGATCTAAACCCTATAGAAAACCTTTGGAGGGAGTTGAAAGTCTGTATTGCCCAGCGACAGCCCCAAAACATCACTGTTCTACAGGAGATCTGCATGGAGGAATGGGCCAACATACCAACAACAGTGTGTGCCAACCTTGTGAAGACTTACAGAAAATGTTTGACCTCTGGCATTGCCAACAAAGGATATATAACAAAGTATTGAGATGAACTTTTGTAATTGACCAAATACTTATTTTCCACCAAAATTTGAAAAAAAATTCTTTCCAAATCAGACAATGTGATTTTCAGGATTTGTTTTCTCATTTTGTCTCTCATAGTTGAGGTCTACCTATGATGTCAATTACAGGCCGACCTCATCTTTTTAAGTGGGAGAACTTACATAATTGGTGGCTGACTAAAGAATTTCTTGCCCCACAGTATTATATGGCAGCGCAATTGCAACATTTGGGTGGGTGGCAAAGCGCTGCAAACCCAAATAGTATTAAGGGGTTAATTACCTCAGGACACCGTGGAATATTCCTATTCATATAGTGGAACTGAATGACCTCGCACACAAGAAATCACTATACCCTACACTTGCTCTACTCTACAAGGTCTGGGATAGGGGTAAAGATATAATGGAAATAGGAGACTGCAATGAATCTACACCTATATGGTTTAATAATAAATATGCAGAGGTCTATAAATTAGAGGGATTCCGGAGTTGAGTGGATAAAGGAATATATACAATATAACACATATATATGATATAAAACATATTGTCTGAAGGAATACTTAAGTCCTTTGATCAATTAAAGGGGGGATTTGCGATGACAAATAAACAATTGTATAAATATCTATAGTTTCGGCATTCATTTAATGCACAATCAAGATGGACGCCCTTTTGGGTAGAAAATAATACTTTTGTTAAGTTGGTATTAGAGAAGGGAAATCCTAAGGGTCGTATTTCTGATATTTACTGAGTCCTTCTTGATAATTATTTAAAAATATTTCCTTCTCCAGCTAGACAAAAATGGATGGAGATATAGGTCCAATTTCTGAGGATCAATGGGGAGCGGTATTAGAACTGGTACCCCAATTATCTTTACATGAGGCGCAGAGATTTTCCCAGATCATATTAATACATAGGAAATATAAGACGTCTAGATTCCTATGTAACATAGGATACCGGACTGCTGCTGAATGTCCAGGATGTAAAATGGATGCTGCGGGCCTTTTACATCCGCTATGGGAATGCCGGGAGTTAGGTAAATACTGGAAAGGAGTTCTGTCTATTATAAAGAGGGTATATAAAATAGATATTCAACCAGACCCCAAAAAATGCCTATTAGGTATATTAGAGGATGATATGGAATTTAACCCAATGTCAATAGGGATTTCACATATTTTATTTCAAGCTAGGAGACATATTGCATCCAAATGGATTAACCCCTCGCCTCCAGAAATTAGTGAACGCAAAAATAGGATAAATAATATTATCAGATTAGAAAAAGGGGTATATAAAAAACAAAACTCAATGAATACATATGAGAAAATATGGGGCTTATGGTTGGAAACACCTGGAATGCCATCAAGGGGGATATTGTAGGAGAGACAATGACTTATGGGGGAAGGGGGGTATTGGCGAGGTCTAATGTTTCATTGTAATGTGTATTGGAATTCTCTAACATGTGGTATGGGTAATATAGCACACCTATATGTGTATAGGATTATAATGTTTATTACAATATTATGGTTATATAAGAGATTTCAAGAATGTAGAATGTTAATTGTTAGATATAGTAACTGCAAGTTATCAGGCGGTAATGGGCAAGCTGAAAGGATATACAGGAGAGATGCATGTATGTCATCCCTATGGTATGTTATTTTATTATTGTATGTACTGGTTTATTGTTTTGCAAAAAAAAACTAATGAAAAAATCTCAATAAAAATGTCTTGGATTAAAAAAAAAAGAATAGGAAAAAGGCTTCTCCCCTGTGTGGGTTCTCTTGTGTCTCTTAAGAATCATTTTACAATTAAAACATTTCCCACATTCTCAACATGAAAAAGGCTTCTCCCCTGTGTGAGTTCTCTGGTGGCTATTAAGATGCGCTTTCTGGTTAAAACATTTCCCACATTCTGAACATGAAAAAGGCTTCTCCCCTGTGTGAGTTCTCTGGTGATTAATCAAATCTGACTTCTGGTTAAAACATTTCCCACATTCTGAACATGAAAAAGGTTTCTCCCCTGTGTGAGTTCTCTTGTGATTATCAAGAATAATTTTATGATTAAAACATTTTCCACATTCTGAACATGAAAAAGGCTTCTCCCCTGTGTGAGTTCTCTGGTGCTTAATCAAATCTGATTTCTGGTTAAAACATTTCCCACATTCTGAACATGAGAAAGGTTTCTCCCCTGTGTGAGTTCTCTTGTGGTTATCAAGAATCATTTTACGATTAAAACATTTTCCACATTCTGAACATGAAAAAGGCTTCTCCCCTGTGTGAGTTCTCTGGTGATTAACCAAAGCTGATTTATGGTTAAAACATTTCCCACATTCTGAACAGGAAAAGGGCTTCTCCCCTGTGTGAGTTCTCTTGTGGCCATCAAGAATAATTTTACGATCAAAATATTTTCCACATTCTGAACATGAAAAACGCTTCTCCCCTGTGTGAGTTCTCTGGTGCTTAACAAAATCTGATTTCTGGTTAAAACATTTCTCACATTCTGAACATGAAAAAGGCTTCTCCCCAGTGTGGGTTCTCTGGTGGTTAATCAAATCTGATTTCTGGCTACAACATTTCCCACATTCTGAACATGAAAAAGGCTTCTCCCCTGTGTGGGTTCTCTGGTGATTAATCAAAACCGATTGATTGTTAAAACATTTCCCACATTCTGAACAAGAAAAAGGCTTCTCCCCTGTGTGGGTTCTCTGGTGGTTAACCAAAACTGATTTATGGCTAAAACATTTCCCACATTCTGAACATGAAAAAGGCTTCTCTCCTGTGTGGGTTCTCAGGTGTACAACAATATCTGATTTCTGGTTAAAACATTTCTCACATTCTGAACATGAAAAAGGCTTCTCCCCTGTGTGGGTTCTCTGGTGGTTAATCAAATCTGATTTCTGGTTACAACATTTCCCACATTCTGAACATGAAAAAGGCTTCTCCCCTGTGTGGGTTCTCTTGTGGTTAACCAAAACTGATTTATGGCTAAAACATTTCCCACATTCTGAACAAGAAAAAGGCTTCTCCCCTGTGTGGGCTATCTGGTGGTTAACCAAAACTGATTTATGTCTAAAACATTTCCCACATTCTGAACATGAAAAAGGCTTCTCCCCTGTGTGGGTTCTCAGGTGTATAACAACAGCTGATTTCTGGTTAAAACATTTCCCACATTCTGAACATGAAAAAGGTTTTTCCCCTGTGTGGGTTCTCTGGTGCTTCACAAAATCTGATTTCTGGTTAAAACATTTCCCACATTCTGAACATGAAAAAGGCTTCTTCCCTGTGTGAGTTCTCTGGTGCTTCACAAAATCTGATTTCTGGTTAAAACATCTCCCACATTTGGAACAAAAAAATCTCTTGTCCACTGTGTGAATTTTTTGATGTTTAAGAATAGACTTTTTGAGGGTAAAACTATTTTCATTTTCTGAAAGTGAAAATGACTTCTTTCCTTTATGAGCAGTTTGTTTTTTAATGCTTATTTTTTTATTTTGACTTTCCTTAGTAGTCAGTAATGAATC
Source organism: Phyllobates terribilis (assembly GCF_046119375.1). Taxonomy (NCBI): domain Eukaryota; kingdom Metazoa; phylum Chordata; class Amphibia; order Anura; family Dendrobatidae; genus Phyllobates; species Phyllobates terribilis. Next base: position 1,580,408 of record NW_027362845.1, on the reverse strand, counting down.
AGAAGACAGGACCTGTTTCAAAGGATCAGATGACAGATCTTTGCTGTGAATGGATGATGGTATATCTGGAGTAATCATATTCACTTCAATTGTATCCTGTGGGATCTCAAGATCATCCGATTTAAAAATCTCCTGTCCCTCTGATCTCCTGGTACAGTCATCTGCCAAGAAAAAAAAACAATTATTAACTTTGAATAAAATATCCTTCAATTTATATTTTTGAACATTTCTTCTTAAAATGTCTGTAGAAATGACAAGTTATTGACAGAATGACAGTTCACAGTCTAATTAAAAACCTCAAAGAATAAACCAGTGGAGCGTAGTGTTCAACTGTTTATTCATTCAGCCTCCAAAATATGGAATAAGAAGCCATCAAAAAATGTTATGTACGTGAAAATTATACCAATAAAAGCTTCTACTCATCAATAAACCGATCCAGCAATATCCGCTCTGCCAAAATCAAATCTCCCCTCCGCTACTGAGCCTTGCGCCCAAACCACATTTATCATCCATGTATTTGGCATTACTATAGTGAGAACAACCCACTTAATTTATGGTGTGTGTCTCCTGGAGCACAATCTGGGCACTATGTGTTGGGTAATGAAATTATATATTTGTAATTTTCACTCTCCATCATCCACTGCGTGCTAATTTCCGGAAAGTGCCTGTGGAGTCAAAATAGTCACTACTCCTATAGATTATATCACTGAGGGTTATAATTTCCAAAATGGAGTCACTTTATGGGGATTTCTACTGCTCTGGTTTTCTGCAATTTGGTCACATTAGGGCTTCTGCAAATGGTGGGTCCCATCTCCTCTGGGATCTGCTCCTGCAACGTCTGCTTCTCTCACCAGGAGCCGCCTTATTCATCCTGCAGGTGGCGCTGGTGATGGAGGAGACGTCAGAATCAGAAGCTCTGGGCGGCGCAGGCTCTGTCCAGTCACTAAGATTAGGGTGCCTGGGACCAGTAGCACCATCCAGTCTGCCAGTATGGGTGTGTGTGCTGTCCAGCTGGAGTAATCTGCTCCCTGCTTCAGCCATTTGGAAAGCACCGCACCCTACTAAAGCTGGAAGCATATTGCCGGAAGCTGCCAGATACAGCCTTGTTCTCCTCTGGTTCAGTCCTCTGTGCTCAGCTCCCGGCTTGTGTATTTGTTTCCTGTTGTGACCCCGGCTCATTTACTGACTGATCCCACCACAATAAAGCTATCATACAGAATGAACCTGTAAAAAAAAGACAGAATAAAAGATATGTTACATCCCAAACAACAACATATGTAAGAGGGGAGAGCTCCAACACTAAATCGGAGTTGCACTCATTTATGGTGGACCATTGGAGCTACTATAAGTCCTGAGCAGAAGAGTAGAGAAAGTATTAGCGCCCCCATTTCAGGAGAGATTGAGCAGTAATCTGAATTCCTTAGGACTGAAAACATAATGTAATTTATGACGTGGAGTGAATCCATGAAACCAGGGCTGGAGCCACCACATCTCCTGCAGGCGTGAATAAATGTATATTACACCCATCAGCCACGCACGGCTTAGAGATATATCATGGCACAGGTGTAATGTTTTCTGTATAGTTTATCACAATCCTGTTTGAAGTTAGTTAGTTTTAAAAGATATTGAAAAGTCAGCATAAAGGGAAACTCTGTTGTTATTGTACAGAAATTCCCACTTGGCCTCACTGCACATTTAATGTTGTCGATCATAAAAGTTAAGTTTGGCCAGAAAGACTGGACCTGGTCTTGTAGGGACCATATGAGCACATTCAGCAGCACAGAAGGGAGAGAAGGTAGATTCATCCAATAAGATATCAGGGTTCTAGGAAGCCAACACCATCATTACCCTCCGCTTTCTCTTCAACTGATTTTCTCACTTGTCAGCACATTCTAAGTACGCTGTCATTTGGCTTTGTAGTTTACAGATCTGGGCAGGTAAAGGTCAGTGTCTTCTAATCCCAGGGGGTAGGTGGATCCTCAAGTTTGTAAGTCCTACAGAAAAGGTCTTTCACAATTACAAAAAGTAATGTGAACATTTTTTGATGGAGGAAAATGTTGTGGTCTAGAGGTAAAATAGTGATCACACAATTGTGACACAACAGCACTACACCACTGATAAAGCAGCCACAGCCGGTACTTGAGAAGAATCTGTGGCTTCTTTGCATTTAGTGGTTACTACTCACCTGGGTAGTCATATGTAGGAATCTCCTCCTTACACCGATCATCATCCCTCACATATGCCTCTGTAGTATTAATATGGGTCAGATCTTCACCCTGAAACAAATATTGTAAAAGTCACAGACAGATGGAGAAGTCACATCTATGATCAGCTCTAATCCTGCCATCTCCACCGTTCTCATTACACAAGTATAAAACATATAATACTGGTGGATAAAACAAGACTGAATACAAGACCTTCACAGCCGTCTACACATCACAGGGGAGAGCTCATGACACCTTATCTCCATCTACCTGATGATCCTGAGGAACATTGGGATCTTCTTGTTTACAGTCCTGTGGAAGAAGAGGACGGTGACATCTCTCTGGTGTTGACATCTTACTGGATAGATCTGGAGGAAACACATACAGGGACTGAATTCATTCTTTACATACAGATAATTATAGGCCGTGTGTATTTAGTCCTGTCTATTACCTGGTGATGTGAGGGGCTGGGGAACCTCCATCATGACGAACTTGTACAGATCTTTGTGTCCTTCTAAATACTCCCACTCCTCCATGGAGAAATAGACAGCGACATCCTGACACCTGATAGGAACCTGACACATACAATGATACCGTCATCCCCCCGATCCCTTCATAGCGTTACTGTATAATGTCCCAGCATTCCCAGCAGTGTCACCTCTCCAGTCAGCAGCTCAATCATCTTGTAGGTGAGTTCTAGGATCTTCTGGTCATTGATGTCCTCATGTATCAGGGGGTGAGGTGGAGGCTCTGTGATTGGGCTCAGGGGTCTTCCCCATCCCTCAGACACAGGGTCCTGACAGCGCTCACTAGAGGTCTTCTTCACTACTGTGTAATCCTGGTTATGGAGAGACACATTAATAAATCTCACTCCAGATATTTCCAGAGTCCTCACCTCTCCAGTTCTGTCCATCTGTTATTCCCATATATAAGAATGATGTAATGTGACGTCATCAGAATCTCTCACCTCTCCAGTAAGCCGGAAGAGGATCTCTAGGGTGACGTGTAATATCCTCTCCACCATCTTCCTTCTGTCTCTATCCATTCTTCTATAGGAAAATTATATAGATAAATTATTAGTATCTCATATTGTGTGAATTTGAGTGAATTGAAGATGAGTTGGTGTAAAATATATAAAATTCTGTGTAATAAAAATTAACAGCATTGTGATGCCGGTATGAAGCAATAATGTGGTAGAGCACTTCATACATCTTCAGGTCAGACAGAGATACCTATGTGCTATCAGTTGGGATTACGGAAGTTATAAAATAATTCAGGTAATTTAACAATATAAAGAAACAGCAGTCTTTGTACAGCCAATAAAATATGTTAATGGTTTATTTGTTTATATCTCACCACTCCAAGATAAGTTCTTCTAACTCCACCACCTTCTCTACACTGTGTGCACAATTATTAGATAATTTGTATTTTTGATGATTACTTTTATTATTTCACATCTCCAGTGCTGTCGGTCAATCCAAAGGGTAATAAACCTGAAACCTGAATATTTAACAAAGTAAACGTGAGGTGTTGTCTTAGCAGAATATCTCTGTCCAGAATTATTATGCAACTATATGAAAAATGAAAATTTTCCATCTTAATTATTTATTTTCATCTGTTATAGAATACATTTCTGACATTTAATAAATATATATCAGTGACCAATATAGCCACCATTCTTCTCAACACCAGTGATAAGCCATCCATCCATGGAGTCCATTCATTTCTTACTCTGTTGACGTTCATCTTTGTGGGCAGCACCAACCATAGTCCCAGACACTGATCAGAGAGGGGACTGTTCTCCTTCACCATAAATCTCGAGTTTAAGAAAAGCTCGAAAGTTCTCAGTAAGGTCTAGGTCCAGTGAGGAAAAAGTCATGTCATTAGTCTTTCATCTTTAAAATATTTCCGGGCACTGAGCAATGAAGACTTCAATGCTGTGATTGAGCATTGTCCCGCAGAACAATCCTGTTTTTTTAAAGATGTAGATTTTTTCTGTACCTCTGCTTAACCCCTTTACAACACAAGGTGGTTTGCACATTAATGACCAGGCCAATTTTTACAATTCTGACCACTGTCACTTTATGAGGTAATTACTCTGGAACGCTTCAACAGATCCCACTGATTCTGAGACTGTTTTTTTGTGACATATTGAACTTCAGGATTGTGGTAAAATTTCTTCGATATCACTTGCGTTTATTTGTGAAAAAAATGGAAATTTGGCGAAAATTTAGCAATTTTCAAAATTTGAATTTTTATGCCCTTAAATCAGAGAGATATGTCACACAAAATAGTTAATAAATAACATTTCCCACATGTCTACTTTACATCAGCACAATTTTGGAACCAAAATTTTTTTTGTTATGGAGCTATAAGGGTTAAAAGTTGACCAGCGATTTCTCATTTTTCCAACAAAATGTACAAAACCATTTTTCTAGGGACCACATCACATTTGAAGTCACTTTGAGAGGTCTTTATGACAGAAAATACCCAAAAGTGACACCATTCTAAAACTGCACCCCTCAAGGTACTCAAAACCACATTCAACAACTTTATTAACCCTTCAGGTGCTTCACAGGAATTTTTTGAATGTGGAAGAAAAAAATGAACATTTAACTTTTTTTTACAAAAAAGTTACTTTAGACCAAATTTTTTTTATTTTCGCAGGGGTAACAGGAAAAAATGGACCCCAAAATTTGTTGTGCAATTTCCCCTGGGCACGCACTTACCCCATATGTGGGGAAAAACCACTGTTTGGGCGCACGGCAGGGCTCGGAAGGGAGGACCGCCATTTGAATTTTCGATTGTAAAATTTGCTTGAATAATTAGCGGACGCCATGTTGCGTTTGGAGAGCCCCTGATGTGCCTAAACAGTGGAAACCCCCCATAAGTGACCCCATTTTGGAAACTATACCCCCCCCTGGGAACTTATCTAGATGGGTGGTGAGCATTTTGAACCCCCAGGTGCTTCACAAATTAATCCGTAAAAAAAAGTGTTTTTTTTCCCACTTTTTCATTCTTACGAATCAATTTGTGAAGCACCTGGGGGTTCCAAGTGCTCACTATGCATCTAGATAGGTGCCTTGCGGGGTCTAGTTTCCAAAATGGGGTCATTTGTGGGGGAGCTCCAATGTTTAGGCACACAGGGGCTCTCCAAACGTGACATGGTGTCCGCTAACAAATTGAAACCATGTCATATTTGTAGAGCCCCTGTGTGTCTAAACAGGCAAGGCAGGCAATCTCCGCAACGTTTTTTTGGCCGCGAAGCATATGGGGCGGAGACTCGAGCATGTCACTGAAATACCCACGATACTCAATGCATACCAGAGCACCCAATGCAAACTCAAGTAGCGAGCACTTGCACTCAACACTAGTCGCCATATCGCCATCTTTTTTTCTTACTTTTGAAAGAGCACAACCCTAAACCTAGCACAACCCTAACCCGAGAGTTTATTTTTTACGCCGTTCCTCTTGTGGTATAAGTGATTAGATGACTTTATTCTTCGGGTGGTGCGAATACAGTTATACCAGAATCATATGGGGTTTTTATGATTGACAGCTGTCACACACTAAAAGACGCATTTTTTGTAAAATCTAGTTTTTGCATCGCCATATTTTGAGAGCTATAATTTTTCCATATTTTGGCCGACAGAGTCATGTGATGGCTTGTTTTTTGCGGGATGACTTGACGTTTTTATTGGTGCCATTTTCAGGCACGTGACATTTTTTGATCGCTTTCTATTCCGATTTTTGGGAGGCAGAATAAACAAAAACCAACAATTCATGAATTGTTTTTTTGTTTTTTTTAAATTCTGTTCCGCGTGTGGTAAAATTGATAAGGTAGCTTTATTCTTCGGGTCAGTACGTTTACAGCGGTACCACATTTATATCGTTTTTCTATGTTTTGGCGCTTTTATACAATAAAAGCTATTTTATAGAAAAAAATATTATTTTGCATTGCTTTATTCTGAGAGCTATAACTTTTAGATTTTTTGGATGATGGAGCCGTATGGCAGCTTGTTTTTTGCGGGACAAGATGACGTTTTCAGCGGTACCATTTTTATTTATATTCGTCTTTTTGATCGCATGTTATTCCATTTTTTGTTTGGTGGTATGATGATAAAGCATTGTTTTTTGCTTTGTTTTTTATTTATTTATTTTACCGTGTTCAATGAAGGGGTTAACTAGTGGGACAGTTTTATAGGTCACGTCGTTCCGGACGCGGCGATACCAAATATGTGTACTTTTATTGTTTGTTTGCTTTTTTTTCATAATAATATTTATTGATGGGTACATTATATTTTTATTTTTGGTGGATTATTTTTTTTTAAAATATTTTTACAATTTTTTTAAAAATTTTTTTTCCACTTTCTGAGAGTTTTTACACTTTTTTACTTTGTTCCACTATGGGACTTTCACTTATTTTATTCTGATCGCCTCCTCAGCATAGGGATGGAGCACCATCCCTGTGCCATGCAGGCAGTCAGCGCTGCACAGTGAGAACATTGTGTGGTCGTGCACTGCGCAAGACCAAACAATGTTCCTGCTGCCTGGTGACCCGGATGTTATGATGACATCGGGTCGTCATGGCAACACCCGGGAAGCTCCATCAGACAGCGCTGGAGGCCGGAAGAGGAGTTGAGTATACCGATCACCTCCCCTTGCCACCGCAATGTTGCGATCGACTTCGATCGCAGCATTGCGGGGGTTAATGTGCTGGGAGCGGTGCGGGACCGCTCCCTGCACATAACCATAACAATTCATAGGACACGATAGTGCATATGCCCCAAATGGGGTTTATCGTAAATAATATTCATCAATGATATATATATCCATGGAAGGACTAATTGAATCCCATCGTTAAATTTTAATAAGAAGACCAAAGAAAACAACGAAAGAGGGACTACCAAAGATTTATCTTTAGAAATTCATATAAAGTTTATTATTAAAAAATTAATTATTATAAATATAAGGCACAAAAAAGGGGGAAAAAAGGGGGAAAAAGTGAACTTGAGAACAGTGGTAGCATAAAAAAGCTTCTCACAAACACAGTCATTACCCCAAAGGACCCCACATATACCAACTATTACAATCATATGACTCAGGCTTAAAAAGAATACACCAAACTGTTGTTGTCATAGCAACAGTGGTTAATAATCAAAGTCAATAAATATATATATGCATGGTAGTTAAGTAAATCACCTCTATAATATATAAAGAGTAAAATGAGAGGGAATTACTCATCAACTCCCTTCAATGAGCAATCCCTGTAGTAAATGCTAGTGAGTACAGATAAGTATTGATTGCTAATACATACCAGGGATTTCAAGTCACGGAGTTCTATCCAGGAAGCTTGAGACAGGGGGACCCGTGGGGAGAGCACACAAGTGCAGTGAGATGCCCCGACGTGCGTTTCACACTCCCTTCTTCAGGGGGCATGAAGATAAATGGAGCGACAGGTTTATATAGGCGCCAGCCGGCGCTCCATGCCGGAAATAGTGCTGCCATCACCTTGGAGACAGGCAACGCTGTACGGCACTCGCGTGGAGCCGGATGTGACGCATGCGTCACCACGGAGACCAAGACGCCGGCCAGCCTCCGCGTCACATGACCCCCGGCAAGCAATGCATTGCCAAGCGTCATTATAGATACAGAGAGCCGGCGGGCACCCAGGGCACCGCGACGGGCATGCGTAGTTGGCTACAATGTTACCTTCTATATTGTGCATATAAACTTCAAGGCATGACTGTGAGAGGTGAATAAAAACACCCATAGTGAACGTGGACATGGAAAAAGAAAAGAGAGGAAAAGAAAAAAAGGGGGGGGGAAGGAAGGAGGGGTGGAAAGGAAGGAGAGAAAGGAAAACGAGGAGAAGGGAAGAAAAGTGTGAGGCGGACATCATAAGGTATGTTAATGAGGGAAACAATGTCATAGGGATCCTGGCATAGAACAATTGATCATATTCAAAGGGTAAAAAATAAATAAACAATGGTGTAAAACGGGAAACATCCAAGAGGAGGTCCCAAGATTATTAATTAATACCCGCACAGCTTATTTGACCCCAAACTATTGTTAATTAGTCACATATCATTATACCCCCAACATAGCATATCATGCAGGCCAATCCTCCATACAATCGGGTATAAAATTCAATGAAAAAGCAAGAGATGTCCATATCCGATTATTCCTTTTCAAAATTCGCAGTGGTATTTGGTCTTTGGTCATCCAAGAAGAAATCCTCTCACATATCCATAAGAAAGTGTCCACAGTGACAAAGGGGAGAAGAATACCCCAAAAGCACAACATGAATCTATAAAAATTTAATAAAAAACAAAAGTAAATCACATGATAAAAACATACACAAAACATCTAAAACTAAAGTGTAATCCACTGAATCCCATAATTATATTCCTGGGTAACCATGAGCGAATGCCTTATAGACGCACTCGCGCATAGACACCCGGTTATCCGATGACCGGTCAGAGAAAGGGGGAATAACTGATGCTTTCATTCAATCCGTTTGGATATAAGGTATTCAGAGTCCAGATCCATCTGGACACTATCTGGGCCAATCTAAGACCCAGTTTTCCACCCCGTATACCTGGTATAATGCAGTCTATACCTCTTACCTTAAATAGGGAGGCATCACAATTGTGGTAGGTCTTAAAATGGCGTGGAATTGTCTTCACGGTGGATGTGTCCATGTGGTCGACTGCGGCAAAAATGGCCAACACATGTTCCCGGACCCTTACCTTAAATTGGCGGGTGGTCATGCCCACATAGATAAAACCACATGGGCATGTCGCAAAATAGATCACATATTTGGTAGTACACGTGATGAATTTATTAATCCTATATACCTTAGATCCATCTACTTTAGAAAATGTATCACTCCGTTCCACGTTAGGGCATGCTACACATCGACGACACGGTACACACCCACTCCTCCTGGGTTGTCCATCCAAAAAAGTGGTAATACCTGCCGCATTCTCATAGTGTGAATGTACCAAATGATCTCGAAGGTTCCTCGAAAGTCTAATAGAAATAGACGGTCTATCCGAGATAAAGCGTGATATTATTGAGTCAGCTTTAAGGATGTGCCAAGAACGGGCCAAAATATTCCTCAAACGAGGAAATTGGCAATTAAAGTTGGTAACAAAACGTACTTGTTCCTTCTTATTTCTATTAGCCTGGCTCCCATAGACCAAATCATGTCTTGAGGAGGACTTTGCCCTTCTATATGCCCGCTTAATCATTCGCCGGCTATATCCTCTCGCATAGAATCTCTCCTTTAATTCCACAGCCTGTCTCTCAAATTCCGTGTCCGTGGAGCAGATCCTCCGAATATGGAGGAACTGCCCCACAGGTACCGCCTGGATCATGTGCCGAGGATGAGAAGATTTAGCATGCAAAAGCATGTTTGTTGACGTTGGTTTACGGAACACAGAGGTTTGTAGGCAATTAGATGTATCCCTTCTCAGGGAGACATCCAAAAACTCCACTCGATAGGGATCAAATTGATATGTTAAGTGGATATTATAGTTATTACAATTTAATTCATTCATAAAATTTTCAAGAGAAGTGGGTGAGCCCTGCCAGATTATAAGGACGTCATCGATGTAGTGCGTCCAAAAAAGGACACAATCTGACAGGCAGAGGTCCCTTTCCCACAGCCCCAGGAACAGATTAGCATAAGCGGACACAAAGGCCGCGCCCATGGCTGTCCCTTGGAGCTGCAGAAAATAGGACCCCTTGAAAATGAAAAAAATATGGTTCAAGGTGAACTCCAACAGCTCAAGAATCAGGCTCCTCAGAGGTATAGGTAATGATGACGTATCAAGAAAGAATTTGACTGCGGAGAGACCATCAGAGTGCCTTATATTTGTGTATAGTGACTCAACATCTGCAGTCACCAGAATGGCATCCTCCTCAACATAGAGACCACCTACCTTCCTCAAAAGGTCCCCAGTATCCTTGAGGAAGGAGGGCAGACATTCAACCAGAGGTTGCAGATGTGAGTCAATCCACTTGTTGACATGTTCAATCCACTTGTGACAATCAGCTGACACCCGGCGGCGATCGCGCCCGCACAGCCTGTGTGCGCGCAGGATCGCGATGACGTACTAATACTGGTCAGGCTCTTAAAGCCCAGGGCACAGACGCGTATTAATACGTCATGGGCTGTAAAGGGGTTAAAGAAAGTGTCTTCTAAAAACTGGCAGAAGGTTTGGGAGTTGATTTTGCATCTATCTTCAATTTGAAAAGGTCCAACTAGCTCATGTGTAATAATACCAGCGTATAGCAGTCCCCACCTCCACCTCGCTAACGTCGGAGTCGAAATCGAGGTCTGTGCACATTACTGATCCAGCCACGGGCCCATCCATCTGGTCCGTCAAGAATCACTCTCATCAGTCCATAAAACCTTTGAAAAATCTGTCTTTAAATATTTCTTGGACAAGTCTTTTGTTGTATCTTGTTCAGTGGTGGTCGGTATTCAGCCTCAGCCTGGTCTCTGAGCACGGAACACTTTGTACTTCTGGCCTCCAGGAAGGCTGTAGTTCTGGAATAGGACAGCACAAGAGGATAATATCTTCCTGGATGCTTCACATTTGAGTCTTCTGAAATCTTTTGCAGTTAATGCTATTCTTTTTTTTCTTTTGTGATCATATACACTTTTGAAGGTTCTGTGATCACACCCAATATCTGAACAATTTAAGGAGTGCTGCATCCCTCTGTAAGACTTAACCATTTTTGAGTTTTAAGGCTGTGTGCCCACGTAGCGTTTTTCAAGCGTTTATGCTGCGGAATTTCCGCAGCATAAACGCTTGTGAAACGCTAGGTAATCCGCACCCCATGGTCCCCAAGGGGATTCCGCATGTTCTATGCACATGCTGCGGATTTTTCCGCAGCGTTTATGCTGCGTACAAAAATCCGCAGCATGTCAATTAATTTTGCGGAAGTGCAGCGGAACTCCCGCCATTGACTTGCATTGAGACGCACAGAAACCGCGACTGTACATTTTTACAAGCGGCTTCTATGCGTCTCTATGTGCGGATGGTACCCAGTTCTGGAGGAGAGGAGACTCTCATCCAGACCTGGGTACCATTGTACCTGTAAAAAAAGAATAAAATAACAAATAAAGTTTATACTCACCTGTCCGGCGTCTTCTCTCTGAATGCCGGCATCGTTTGAGGACCTGCGGTGACGTCACAGTCATGTGACCGCAGGCCCTTCACCGCTCTGTCTCGCGATATGCCGGCAGCCGGGAACCAGACAGGAACGAGCGCTGCAGCCACGCCGGGGCCTCGGGGGTGAGTATAGCTTTATTTGTTTTAATTTTTACGGTTCACACTGTATAAATCCATGCTGTTTGCATGGATTTATACAGTGTGACCTAGTTGTCAAGCACTTTCCAAGTGATGCTATCGCCTGGAAAGTGCTTGTCAATCTGCATGCGGAAACGCATGTGAACCCGCATGTGGATCCGCATGTATTCTGCAGGAAAAACGCATGCACAATCTGCATGCGTTTTTTTCTGCCAGGGAGATGCAGAAATGCTGCAGAAATTTTCTGCTTCATTTCTGCATCGTGGGCACATAGCCTTATAGTCAGTAAAAACTGGTTTTGGCCCATTTTGCCAGAGAAAAACAAGCTGCCTAATAATTGTACCCCCCTGATAAAGGGTTTCAATATCCATAGGCCACACACCCCTCATTACAAAATACACATCAGCTGATCTACTTCATCCACTAAACATTTAAGTTTATACAGCTTGTATTTGGAAAATCTACATAAAAATGATGATATGGTCAGAATATTCACTAGCCTAATAATTGCGCACACAGTGTATGCTTCAAAGTGATCAAGAAACCTATTTTTTATTCTCACCTGCTACAAGCTATGGGTGCAATGTTCAGGAATCATCCTTCAATCCATAGAACGTGGATTCCACATCTCACCCCTGACAAAGCCAAAAAGTGAAAATAGTTGGGTAATAATCTGAAGCTTGTCTCCATTGTGATTATGATATGTTATAAGCAAGTTTAAATCTCTCAGTTCTTTCAATGTGTATTAGGGGTGCACTGTTTTTTTTATGGTAATACAAAAAGAAACACTGGCATGGTTGCACCTAGCAGGGTGCAGTGTATGCTCAGGTGTTACAAAAAATAAATGATTACAACCATATCCTGTAGAATACAGCAAAAGAGGAGAAGAACCCTATTAGTGGTGTGGGGCACTAAAACTATGGGGGTAACAAAGATGAGGAACATTACTGTATATGTGTCACCCTGGCCTGGATGCCACAAAATGTATTAAAGCTGTGTCTGAGAGCAAGGGGGAGGTTCTCTAGTCAGGGGAACATTAGTATGCAATGCCTCCTGTCTCAGGCCAGTAGGGGGAGCTGGCTGCCCCTATAAAAGCTGGTACTGGGGGCAGGGTTAGAGAGAACTGGATGGCCTGTCTCAGCACTGAGACGTGTCCCAGAGTGGAGCAGGGACAGAAAGTTGATTGCACCTAAGAGGAAGTGTGGCAGGAGGAGAGCCACAAGCCAGAGACAAGAGGCGAAGAGAGCCTGTCTTGGCAGAAACGGACTTAGTTTACCAGACTTTGGTGTCTGAGGCTGGAAGGATTCCACATCCCCCAGCAGAGAACCAGTCCGCAAGGGACTGTATATTCCTTGGCCTAAGAAGCCTGGAGGCCCTGCCACAACCGAAGGGACCAGTAAAGCCGTACAAGGCTGGGAGCAGAAAGGAACCCACGTCGCAGGCCATACAGGCGAGAATACACGGAAAGCTCAGAAACGTGGGCTGTTACTCTATAAGGAGGAGATAGCCAGAAGGAGCGCAGAAAGCACGGTAGGCCTACACCCTCACCCTGACCAGGGCCAATTTCCCCGTTGCTCTCAGACATCCAGGTCCCCTCCTAGCCGGGACTGTTTGTGGGTCAGTTTACCTGTTCTAGTAAAGACCCTGGACTGCAACCTGTTGTCTGTATGCTCCTTGCTCCTCCAGCGCTACCAGCACTGGGACTCTCACTACCATCACTCCCACCATCCACAAAACTGCCCTGGGGCCGCACTCTTCCCGTGGGGAGTCACACTACCCTAGCTGCACACCTCATCAGCCCCAGCGGTCTGCATGCAGCGGCGGTTCCTAATAACCGCAATCCACGGGTGGCGTAGTCAGACATAAACATCAGCACATAACGGACTACCACTGGCCTGACCACCCTGAGCCACGGAACCGGGTTGCCACTACTACTCCCACCGTTTCCCTATTGCCCGGATCCGGGTGCCCCACGGCCCAGGGGGCGAGTCATATATGGCAATGGGGGGGGGGGGGCTAATACTTTATAGGACACTATAGATGGTTATAGCACTATGTGGAAGTGGGGAAAAATAGGCAGGACACCTAAGGAGAGTAATGGAAAAAAAAAATATATATATATATTTATTTATTGTGAGGGGTCAGCTTTACGGTAGGCGCTGGTTCACACAGGGATGCAGTCCGTAGGTTCAAACAAACTGGTGGTTTATTAAATGTCCATAAACCAGGCAGGAGACAAAAATATCACAGCCTCTTTCAGGTTCCGAAAAGGTATAACAGAACAAAACATAAAATAGCAGTTCCATATAGAGCACGGCCTCAGCCGTTTAAATGCAGATGCTTTTCTCTGCCTCCAGCAGACTCTGAGCAGCACATGCAAGGTCTGCTCACCTTGCACAGCAAACAGCACACTGAGACAGGCGCACCTGTCTTAAATCAGGCCTTCCAAGACCTGGACTGGAGGTAAGTGAGCAGCTGATCCCCCCCCAGCTCTTTCAGCTGCTCATAAAACCCAGCCCTTTAATCCGGGCCCATTAACTCCCTCTCAGCACTATGTGTGCTGGAGCCTGCTTCTCCGGGTCCTACATCACCGAAGCTTGGTACCTCGGGGACACATACCTCCCCTCATCCACAACGTGTCCAGCTGCAACCTTACCTACCCCCCCACTTCCTCTGCCCATATATTATATATATATATACACACACACACACACACACACACACATATATATATGCAGTACAGACCAAAAGTTTGGACACACCTTCTCATTTAAAGACTTTTCTGTATTTTCATGACTATGAAAATTGTACATTCACACTGAAGGCATCAAAACTATGAATTAACACATGTGGAATTATATACTTAACAAAAAAGTGTGAAACAACTGAAAATATGTCTTATATTCTAGGTTCTTCAAAGTAGCCGCCTTTTGCTTTGATGATTGCTTTGCACACTCTTGGCATTCTCTTGATGAGCTTCAAGAGGTAGTCACTGGAAAAGGTCTTCCAACAATCTTGAAGGAGTTCCCAAAGATGCTTAGCACTTGTTGGCCCCACTCTGCGGTCCAGCTCACCCCAAACCATCTCGATTGGGTTTAGGTCTGGTGACTGTGGAGGCCAGGTCATCTGGCGTAGCACCCCATCACTCTCCTTCTTGGTCAAATAGCCCTTACACAGCCTGGAGGTGTGTTTGGGGTCATTGTCCTGTTGAAAAATAAATGATGGTCCAACTAAACGCAAACCGGATGGAATAGCATGCTGCTGCAAGATGCTGTGGTAGCCATGCTGGTTCAGTATGCCTTCAATTTTGAATAAATCCCCAACAGTGTCACCAGCAAAGCACCCCCACACTATCACACCTCCTCATCCATGCTTCACGGTGGGAACCAGGCATGTAGAGTCCATCCGTTCACATTTTCTGCTTCGCACAAAGACACGGTGATGAGTCCAAATTTGAGATCTTTGGTTCCAACCACCGTGTCTTTGTGCGACGCAGAAGAGGTGAACAGATGGACTCTACATGCCTGGTTCCCACAGTGGAGCATGGAGGAAGAAGTGTGATGGTGTGGGGGTGCTTTGCTGGTGACACTGTTGGGGATTTATTCAAAATTGAAGGCATACTGAACCAGCATGGCTACCACAGCATCTTGCAGCGGCATGCTATTCCATCCGGTTTGCGTTTAGTTGGACCATCATTTATTTTTCAACAGGACAATGACCTCAAACACACCTCCAGGCTGTGTAAGGGCTATTTGACCAAGAAGGAGAGTGATGGGGTGCTACGCCAGATGACCTGGCCTCCAGAGTCACCAGACCTGAACCCAATCGAGATGGTTTGGGGTGAGCTGGACCGCAGAGTGAAGGCAAAAGGGCCAACA